>NC_090026.1:101547251-101657251 GCF_037176765.1 Anolis sagrei | reverse complement strand
GTCGTATGTTATATGTGCACCCTGGAGCGCCTTGTAAGCCACCCTGAGTCCCTTCAGGGAGATGGTGGTGGGATATATATAAAGATTATTATTATTATTATTATTATTATTATTATTCCATTTTCTCTTTGATTAAGATGCAATTGAGATGGTTCAGGGCCCAGAGTGCCTAGCTTCCAAAGGACTAGATAAGACAGAGATGGGTTAAAGGTAATATTGGAGGTTTTACTCTCAATAGTCAGAGAGGATGACCATGGAACACAGCACTTCAAAGAACTGATGTAGTGCAATTCCAAATACATAGCATATTGGTTGCATTTCAAGACTCCCACGCCAGCTCTTGATTCTCCAGAAAATGTCAGACTAGGATCCTTGCCCTGGTTGGTCCCTCCAATGTCATTGCTGGTTGGTCCCCACCATAGCAGGAAATGTTAGCAAACTGTCAGTGGATGAATTGAAGATTGTGTCCATTTATTGATCTGCTCTTGAGAGGGGCACGATCAGGAAGGAATGCAGGGGGGCAAGTGATAATTGGCTGGAATGAGTCTTGATATTCCAACTCCATTCAATGCAATGGGTGTCAATTCGGAGGAACAAGGCTAAGAAAGAATTTCCAGGAATAAATCTTATTATGTCAGGTAGAAACAAACAAACAAAAAAAGACCCACTCCGTGGCACAAACCCATCTTCTGAATCTTCTTGCTGTATTGTGAGGGAATTATGATAATTTTGCCTGAAGTCCTAGGTATAGTGAGACAACATTTAAAGGGGAATTCATGAGGGTTATTGCAGAACAAATGGAGAAAGCAACGAGGCTTGTTATATGATCCAATGGAGACCTGGTTCATAAGTCATGATTTTGGGGGTCTGACATTTGACAACAACATTTAAAAACAATGCCGTTTTAAATCTACAATTTAGAAATATTAAAATACACATACAATTAAATATATATAAAATAAAATTTCATTAAAATTTTTCTTATTAATATTATATTGAAGCACTGTTACTTTTCTATAAAAACTAAATGCTGGATGTTAACTTATGAGATATACAGGGAAATCCTGTGGATTATTTTGCCCAGTGTTGGCCAATAATAACAGTTGGGAACTACGGGAAAAAAAATTAGAGGGGAAAGACAAAAGACAAAAGAACAAGTATGAACCTGGGCTGTTTCTTATCCAGAGGTGAAAAGGGTAGTGAGGTATGCAGGTTGCAGAAATTATTTTGGAAGCAATAAATGAAAATGAAAATATTATTTCATGCAGATTCATCAGCTGAATCCTCTTTATTTGTTTCTTCCTTTTTTTAAGCTGCACTGGATTGGCTCAAATGCTGCCGTTTTAGAAGAAGAAATTCCATCTTGTTTTAATCATTGTCCATTGCTAGTTTTCCTTAACAGCTGCCAGTTGCATTCCTTTTATGCTGTTCTTTTGGCTCCAATTCCAGACAAATTTTGGATCTTTAAGCCTTTTTTTAAAAAGTACTTTGTGCCGCCTTCTCTCTTCTAACACAAAACAGACATGACTTTGGTTATATAAGTATGTGATGAGCTGGAGGAATAAAATGGCTCCCAGCTTCTTTCTTAGTATTCATGATGGTTTGTGGCAATGGAGGCAGTTAAAAAAAAAGGAAAATTATACAGAATTTGTTCTTCACAGTCCAAACTTATGCACCTTTACTTAGATGTAAGTCCCGTCTAATTAAGTTACTTTGTAGTAAGTATAGAGATAACAATAAAGATAACAAATTTGCTTTAAACTGGCCCTAGATTTATCAGCCAGTGTAGACTCACCCTTATATATCTAAAGTAGAGGCATCTGTCATGTATTTCTATAACAGGCACTTACCTAATATTCTAGCCCTAGCGTATCATAAGGCAAAGGTAAAGGTTTTCCCTTTACATAAAGCAGTGGTTCTCAACCTGGGGTCTCCAGATGTTTTTGGCCTACAACTCCCAGAAATCCCAGTAGGTTTGCCAGCTGTTATGATTTCTGGGAATTGTAGGCCAAAAACATCTGGGGACCCCAGGTTGAGAACCAATGACATAAAGTCTAGTGGTGTCTGACTCTGGAGGGTGATGCTCATCTACATTTCTAAGACAAATAGCCAGCATTGTCCATAGACACCTCCAAGATCATGTGGCTAGCATGACTGCCTGGAGCGCAGTTACCTCCCCACCGAAGCAGTACCTATTAAACTACTCACATTTGCATGTTTTCAAACTGCTAGGTTGGCGGAAGCTGGGGCTAGCAGTGGGAGCTCACCCCGCTCCCCAAATTCGAACTGCCGACCTTCCGGTCAGCATGTTCTGCAGCTCAGTGGTTTAACCCACTGTGTTATTGGGGATGGATCATACCCCATATTATACTGATTTTTTCCCATTTAAGGGGCTTACATTAGATGGTGCCTTAGATTTGGTGAAATACAGTATATCGCTACTGTTTTTCGACTTTCACAGAGGCACTGTATTTCTAAAAAATGGAGGGCTAGCTGTATTTGATTTCTATATTAGATCACAGGTGATATCCATGTATGCAGTCACCTCTTTGGTTGCTGGAAGAATTTGACTGAGGCAAACAAATGTTGGTCTTGCAAACTTCAATTAAACTTTTTTTTTATTCTAGGCCAGTTTTTTTTCTCCTGAAATCATTGATTCTTCTCCTACCTTTGCATTCCCATCACCTATGATCAATTAGAAGTTCTCCTTTTGTGTGTGATCAATTATTTCATGGACTCAAGCACAGAAGCTATCAATCTCATCTTCTTCTACATCAGTAGTTGGAGCATTGACTTGGATTATGGTTATTTTGATGAATTTTCCCTGACGTTTTATTGATACCTGCTCAGACTTTGAATCTCATCTTTTGAGGGCTTGATGAGGTCGTGCTTTTAAACATGCAATTCCTTCATGTGCAAATTTGTTCTGGGAATGGTATTGTCCAACACATGTCCTTTTCTGAATGTTTAAGTCAACTCCTTCAACCTTGAAGAAGCTTGAATTGTTGCTTTCTAAATTTCAGAAGGTTTCATAGTATAAGAATCCAAGATATTAGTGGAAACGATTCCTCTGTCTCCCTGCAGTGGCCTAGAAAATAGCTTACTCCTCCCACAACTCTGACACTGGAAGGATACGACCAATTCCCTTCGTTGGTTTATGAAAAGGTGGAAATTTTGGACCCAAGACTTTTTGGGAAGGGGGAAGAGAGCTTTCAAAGGAACGTTAAGAATTTAATGTTTGCAGAGATTCAGTTCTTTGTTCAGTCCAGAAGAGGGTCATGAAATAGTGACAGGATTTTTTCCCCTGATTGTTTGCTCTATGAAAAAAAGTTATTTGATTATTAAGTCCTGAAAAATATGCAGTACTTCATGTGGCCACTCATAAATAAACTTCGTTTAGTTTGATAGGAATTATTCCCAAAGAAGACTGGATATATACGGCCCTGTAATGACTTTTGGACTGCATTATACAGTCAGCGTAGACCACATATAATACAGTTTGAACTGCATTATATGGGTGTACACCACGCATGGGCAAACCTTGGCCCTCCAGGTGTTTTGGACTTCAACTCCCACAATTCCTAACAGCTGGTAGGCTGCTAGGAATTGTGGGAGTTTAAGTTCAAAACACCTGGAGGGCCAAAGTTTGAACATGTGTGGTGTACACTGACCATATCATGCAGTTCAAACAGCATTATATGGCAATGTAAAAACAGCCAAAATTTCTATAGAATTGTTTCTAATAACAACTGAAATGGTTCTCCTATTTAGGGAATAGAAGTAGAAACAAGTACAACCAAATTAATAAAACTTGTAATTAGGGGTGCGTGAAATGGCACAGAATCCGTTGTCGAAGGCTTTCATGGCCAGAAGCCCCCGGTGACGCAGTGGGTTAAACCCCTGTGCTGGCAGGACTGAAGATCGACAGGTCGCAGGTTCGAATCTGGGGAGAGGCAGATGAGCTCCCTCTATCAGCTCCAGCTCCTCATGCAGGGACATGAGAGAAGCTTCCCACAAGGATGATAAAAACATCAAAATCATCTGGGCGTCCCCTGGGCAACATCCTTGCAGATGGCCAATTCTCTCACACCAGAAGCGACTTGCAGTTTCTCAAGTCACTCCTGACATGACAAAAAAAATATGGCCATAATCATTGGGTTGCTGTAAGTTTTTCAGGTTGTATGACCATGTTCCAGAAGCATTCTCTCCTGACATTTCACCTGCATCTATGGCAGGCATCCTCAGAGGTTGTGAGCCTCACAACCTCTGAGGATGCCTGCTATAGATGCAGGAGAAATGTCAGGACAGAATGCTTCTGGAACATGACCATACAGCCTGAAAAACTTACAGCAACCCTGCACAGAAACTGATATGTTTCTGTCCTGCTTTCTTTTTCAAAATTTGGGTGTCTCCTCATCCCCTTATGCTTTCAGGGAAATTCTTCCCAAAATGGAAACAGAACTTGGGGTTCTGAATTACGAATCCAAACAGTCCTCTTCTTCTGGAATCTTCCTGAAAACAGAATAGGGGGGGGACGGGACGGGACCTGAAATTCAAAATGAAAACAACAGATTTGCACATCCCTGAAAAGCCTATGAGTTGTGAATTTTAGTTGAAATAATCCTAATTTTGTATAAACAGAATGTTTACAAAATTATTATTATTATTATTATTATTATTATTATTATTAAGACCAGCCTTAGGAATAATTGTGTATTTTTTAAAAAGAAAGAAAATTTTCTTGCCTTTATATGTTTGAACAGTTTTGCAAAACATTTTCTCCATCTTGACAGCCTTTAAATGACAAATTCATTGTATTTCAATTTTGCCCACTTTATAAAGTCAGATTCTGTTAGTGCGGACAGCCTAGGGCCCTTCCACACAACCCTATAGCCTAGAATATCAAGGTAGAAAAGCCCACAATATCTGCTTTGTACTGGGTTCTCTGAGTCCATACTCAGATAATGTGGGATTTTCTGCCTTGATATTATGGGATATAGGGCTGTGTGGAAGGGCCCTTAGAGCAGTAGTTCTCAACCTTCAGATTGCGGTGACCCCTTCACAGTTCCTCATGTTGTACTGACCCCTACCATAAAATTATTTTCATTGCCTCATAACTGTAATTTTGCTACTGTTATGACTCATAATGTAAATGTCTGATATACTGGATGTATTTTCATTACTGGACCAAATTTGGCACAAATACCCGATACTCCCAAATTAGAATACTAGTGAGGTTGGGGGAGAATTGATTTTGTCATTTGGGAGTTGTAGTTGATGGGATTTATAATTCACCTACAATCAAAAAGCATTCTGAACTCCATCCGTGATGGAATTGAACTTGGCACACAGAACTCCCATGACCAACAGAAAATACTGGAAGGGTTTGGTGGGCATTAACCTTGAATTTTGGAGTTGAAGTTCACCTAGATCGACTCAAACAACAATGGATCTGGACCAAATTTGGCATGAATACTCAATATGCCCAAATGTGAACACTGGTGGCATTTGGAGAAAAATAGACCTTGACATTTGGAAGTTGTAGTTGCTGGGAATTATAGTTCACCTATAATCAAAGAACATTCTGAATGCCACCAACGATAGAATTGGTCCAAACATCCCACACAGAACCCTCATGATTAACAGAAAATACTGTATTTTCTGATTATCTTTGGTGGTCTCTCTGACACCCCCTCACGACCCCCCAGAGGTCCCAACCTCCAGGTTGTGAAAAGCTGTGTTAGAGAAAGTGCTATATTCAACACACAAGGTTTTGCTGGTCTGTAGTCCCTTAATATACAGTCTGATTTCCATCTTCTTGACATGTAAGACAGTGGAATATGCTATTCTAATCTGGCAGAGTTCCTGTATGAAATTCTTTTTATCTTAGTGTGAGCAAATGCATCCAAGCCCTTGCCTTTTCCCTGTCTAAATCTGCATATGTTTTCCAGATGAGTACTTTAACTGCACGGCTTAGATTTTCAATATGACGAGTGCAACAGTATTTTATGGCAAAGAAAAGACAAACCCACCCATCCTTCTCATAATACAAATACTTGCTGTTCATTAAAGTTAGTCCTCTTCATTTCGAGTCTTTTCTCTCATAAATTTTAAAAAATCAGGAGATGCGGCTACTTTGTAAATAAGTTACATCCTGATTTGCAGCACTTTTACTTGGAAGTAAAGGCACTAGCGGATCCAAACTCTAGACCTCATGTAGATCTCATTTGAAATGAATCTTTTGTACAATTTTGTGCCTCACATTATTTCCATTCCTTCGTGAGCTCATCCGCTGATGTGATTTGGTGCTTATTCTACTTGACTAACATTTGGGTACCAAAATCAAAGGCTTTTTTTTTTTAAACCACCAAGTTTCTGACAAGAGTAGATCTACGAATGCATCCTTTTCTCTTCTCCCAGGGAAGGAGGGGAAAAAATACTTGGCAAAATATCTGTCTATGTGTAAGATGCAAGGGGTTTGTTGGAAAACCTGGAAGAGCAAGAGGAACCACAAGGAAAAACTGGCTCTTGGCAAAATTCTCCCCTAGATTTGAGCTTCTGATGATGACGTGGAACAGAAGTCATAAAATTCCTTTTCAAGGGGAAAGGGCGTTCCACGGGATAAGGCATAAAATCAAAAGTCCCACAAAATTAAAAGTCTCTTTTGAGAGAGATTTTCCCTATGCAGACAGTGGATTGATGCTTAAGGCTGTAATGCTATACACACTTACCTAGGAGGAAGCTACATTGGAATCAATGGCACTTCCCTCTGAATAGGCATGCATAGGTTTCTGCTGCAGATGGAATAAAATGAGGTGGCATAAGTACTTGGAGGACAATGAGTAGTAAATTTCAGGAAAGTAAGATTTAGAATTCTCAGCTAGAGAGCTGTAGTGATTTACCAGATTGCAAACCCCAGGAAACTTTGGCTGCATCTACACTGGAGATTTAATACACTTTGACACCATTTTAACTGCAATGGCTCAATGCTATGGAATTCTGGGAGCTGCAGTTAAATGAAAAACCATTACTCTTTAGCAGGGAAAACTAAATAGGTTGTAAAACTACAACTCCCAGGATTCCATAGCATTAATTCTACAGTATAGTATCATTATACTGTAATTGTACAGTGTGAAAAAGTCCAGTTCTTGGATAAATGGTATAATATATCATTATTATTATTATTATTATTATTATTATTAATTATTAACTTTATTTGTACCCCGCTAGCATCTCCCGAAGGACTCGATGCGGCTTACACAGGCCGAAGCCTCAGAACACAATACAATAGAAACATAAACACAACAATAAACAAAGCAAATCAAATAATTAAGCAAAATAACAGCAACAGTGACAATGCATCAAGACACTTTAAAACTGGGCCGGCCGGCGCAATGGGGTACAGGGTTAAAAGTGCTGAAATGGCAGGAGGAACGTAGGATTAAAATAGTGCGGTGTGCAGTAATATTGATTGTACTAAAGTGCTTGTAGGACTTGGGATGGGGGATTCCTAATCTGAGAAGGCACATCGGAACAGCCAAGTTTTTAGGTTCTTTCTGAAAGCTGCTAAAGTAGGGGCCTGTCGAAGATCTTTTGGAAGGGCATTCCAGAGTCGGGGGGCCGCCACAGAGAAGGCCCTGTCCCGTGTCCCCACCAAGCGCGCTTGCGACGTGGGTGGGATCACGAGCAGGGCCTCCCCAGATGACCGAAGCGAGCGTGTGGGTTCGTAGATGGAGATGCGGTCACGCAGGTAGCGTGGTCCCAAACCGTTCAGGGCTTTGTAGGTGAGCACCTGCACCTTGAATTGGGCTCGGAAAATAAATGGCAGCCAGTGGAGCTCCTTAAACAGAGGGGTAGACCTCTCTTGATAATGAGCCCCGGTTAGCATCCTGGCTGCCGCCCGCTGGACCAATTGAAGTTTCCGAGCCGTCTTCAAGGGCAGCCCCACGTAGAGCGCATTGCAGTAATCCATTCTAGAGGTGACCAAGGCATGGACCACCCCGGCCAGATCAGCCTTCGCGAGGTACGGTCGCAGCTGGCGCACAAGTCTCAGTTGTGCAAAGGCCCTCCCGGATACCGCCGACACTTGAGCCTCAAGTGTGAGCGAAGAATCCAGGAGGACACCCAAACTGCGGACCTGTGGCTTCAGGGAGAGTGTAACCCCGTCCAACACAGGTAGCCACCCTATACCCCGATCCGGTTTACGATCGACCAGGAGGACCTCTGTCTTGTCAGGATTGATCTTCAGCTTGTTCCTCCTCATCCAGATCGACACAGCGGCCAGGCACTCGTCCAGCACCCGAGAGGCCTCCTTGGAATTAGGTGGAAAGGAGTAGTAGAGTTGCGCGTCATCCGCATAAAGATGGCACTCAACTCCAAAACCCCGGATGACCTCTCCCAGCGGTTTCATGTAGATGTTGAAAAGCATGGGAGACAGAATAGAGCCTTGCGGGACCCCACAGGTCAAAGGTCAGGGGTCCGAGCAGGCGTCTCCCAGCTTCACCATCTGGGTTCGTCCCTCCAGGAAGGACCGGAGCCATGACAGAACCGTGCCCCCAAGGCCCATCCCAGAGAGATGACCCAGAAGGATACCATGATCGATGGTATCGAAAGCCGCTGAGATGTCCAAGAGAACCAGTAGAGTCACACTCCACCTGTCCAGCTCTCTGCGGAGGTCATCCACCAAGGCGACCAAGGCTGTCTCGGTGCCATGACCAGGCCTGAAACCAGACTGTGACCGATCTAGGTAGTTGGTATCGTCTAAGAAGCTCTGGAGCTGGGAGGCGACCACCCGCTCCAGCACCTTACCCAAAAAAGGGAGGTTGGAGATTGGCCTGTAATTGCTCAGCACCGTGGAGTCAAGGAAAGCCTTTTTGAGGAGTGGACGAACCACAGCCTGTTTCAAATTAGATGGAAAAATCCCTTGCTCCAACGATGCGTTGATAATCAGTACAAACCAATCAACCAGCCCCTCCCTGGCTGATTTGATGAGCCAAGATGGGCACGGGTCTAGAGATGAGGTAGTTGCCCTCACAGCCCCAAGAATCTCCTCCACGGTTTCAGGAAGAACAAGCCTAAAAGAATCCCACAAAATCGGACAAGCAGATGCCTCCTTCATCCCACGACCCGAAACAGCTCCGATGATCTATTTGCTGCAGACGCTATGCGAGTGGTCGTGAATGATTTCCTGGCCACCCGTATAGCCATGGAGTATGCCTTAAGGGAGGCTTTAGCCCGTGCTCAATCAGACACGTCCCGAGATTTCCTCCATTTGCGCTCTAGCCCCCTTCTCGTATGCTTCATCACAGTCAGCTCCCCGGCGAACCAGGGAGATGGCCTGTCATGTCGCAACGAGATGGGGCGTTCGGATGCGATCGTATCTATCACCCTGGACATCTCCCTATTGTAGAGAGTCACCAAGGCGTCGATAGAATCGCCAGGCTCCAAGGCAGGAAGAACCCCAAGATTCCTCAGGAATCCATCTGGATCCATCAGTCTCCTAGGGCGGACCGTTTTAATCTGTCCTCCACCCCTGCGGAGGTTAAGAGTCGCAGCAAGTCTAAAACTGATCAGATAATGATCAGACCATGACACCGGAAGAATGTTTTGATCTTCCACTCTAATCAATTCGTTGTCCGCCACGAAAACAAGGTCAAGAGTATGTCCAGCTTGATGAGTGGGACCAGATATTACTTGTGACAGTCCTATGGTCGTCATGGTGGCCATAAAGTCCTGAGCTGCACCAGATAGGGTGGTCTCAGCGTGGATGTTAAAATCTCCCAGCACCACCAGGCGCCTCAGTAGTTCTATACAGTAGGTCCTCCACTTTTGGGAGGTTTGAATGCAGGACTCCCACAAAAGTAGAAACACAGCATTTTTTATATTGTTGTTGTTGTTGTCATCATTATTATTATTATTATTATTATTATTATTATTATTATTTGAGAGAGCACCTCTCTGGGAATCTCTAGGTTCTCCAGTGTGACTAGTCAACTTGTCAACTTTGGTGGATGTGTTGTCGAAGGTTTTCATGGCCGGAATTACTGGGTTGTTGTGAGTTTTCCAGGCTGTATGGCCATGTTCCAGAAGCATTCCCTCCTGACGTTTCAACCACATCTATGGCAGGTATCCTCAGAGATTGAGAGGTTTGTTGACAACTAGGCAAGTGTGGTTTATAGATTTGTGGAATGTCCAGCATGGGAGAAAGAACTCTTGTCTGCTTGAAGCAAGTGTGAATGTTGCAATCGGCCACCTTGACTGGCATTGAATGGCCTTGCAGCTTCAAAGCTTGGCCAGTTGCTGCCTGTGGAATCCTTTTGTTGGGAGGTGTTAGCTGGACCTGATTGAATCTTGTCTCCAATTCCCCTGCTTTTTTAGTGTTGCTCTTTATTTACTGTCCTGATTTTAGAGGTGGATGTTGGCCATACAGTTGTACTGAAGAACCTAGAAATTTCTAGAGAAAAAAACGTATTAATCAAAACTTCAGATAATCAGATCCACAGGTGTTAAACTTGCAAATGTGGAGGGACAACTGTATAAGCAAAATAGCAGCATCCATCTGTACTTAAAGAATGGACAGCTTTGGGAAAAACTACAAGTTTGCAGAATGCAAACGTGTAAAAAAAAATAACCACAGCAATGAATTATATACAATTCCATGGAAGAATGGAATGATGCTTTTCTAAAACACTGAAACGACAATAGGATAGAACTGCAATTTATATTGTTTTGAACCTTACTTATAAAGTCTCTTAAACACTGTGAAAGATGCTGAGGGTGGTCTGCATCCCTGAGCAACAAGCCAACATTTTGTTGCATCCATTCAAAGCCATCCCAAACTGCACAAAAATAAGTGCAGGGAGTACTTCTGCTTTGTGGCCAAAGTGGAGCCAGCTGCCACGTGTGTAGAGATCCAGTTTGGAAAAAGAAGAGGCGAAGGTAGAAAGAATGCCTTCAGTTTGATGAGCTAGAAAAAGAAATAACCAAGGCTTGGAATAAGGAATGCCACGTCAGCAGAACTTGGAATCTCTGCAATGTGAACATTTTAAAATAATGCAAGATGACTCTTCTACAGGCTGAGCTGTCTCTCAGAGCATAGAAATGAATTATTGTTGCTTCCCTATTTTTTTTAAAGATATCATGCTTTATTCAAATTAAAGGCATGTAATGCAACCTATATAAACATACACAAAAGGATGAAAGCAATGTGAAATGAGGAGATGACAGAAACAGGACCTACAAAGAGCCAGAGTTTGGGGGGAAATGCCCTTTTGCATTATAGTTCCCACAAAGCATTGGAGTTACAGTCCAAAAAGACAACTTTTCTGAATCCTATAAATAATAGTTTTCTGGCTGCAACAGTTCTACAAACTAGTGTAAAGCAAATAGAATCATGGAGTTGAAAGAGACCTCGTGGGCCATCCAGTCCAACCCCCCTACCAAGAAGCAGGAAAATTGTATTCAAAGCAGCCCCGACAGATGGCCATCCAGTCTTTCCTAAAAGCCTCCAAAGAAGGAGCCTCCACCACACTCCAGGGCAGAGAACAGCTCTCACAGTCAGGAAGTTCTTCCTAATGTTCAGGTGGAATCTCCTTTCCTGTAGTTTGAAGCTATTGTTCCGCATCCTAGTCTCCAGGGCAGCAGAAAACAAGTTTACTCCTGCCTTCCTATGACTTCCCTTCACATATTTATACATGGCCATCATGTCTTCTTTCAGCATTCTCTTCTGAAGGCTAAACATGCCCAGCTCTTGAACCCGCTCCTCATAGGGCTTGTTCTCCAGACTCTTGATCATTTTAGCTGCCCTCCTCCTCCTCAACCTCTCCCTTCAATTGCGGTGCCCGGAATTGGGCACAGTATTCCAGGTGTGTTGTGACCAAGGCAGAATGACCTCCCTGGATCTAGACACTATATTCCTATTTTTGCAAGCCAAAATCACATTGGCTTTTTTAGCCACCGCATGACATTGATGGCTCATGTTTAACTTGTTCCCAACGAGGACTCCCAAGATCTTTTTCACACGTACTGCTCTCGAGCCACGCCTCCCCCATTCTGTATCTTTGCATTTCATTTTTTCTGCTTAAGTGGAGTATCTTGCATTTGTCTCTGTTGAACTCTGTTGTCTCAGCGGCCCTTCACTTTGTTAGTTTTGGCCCATCTCTCTAATCTGTTAAGATTGCTTTGAATTCTGCTCCTGTCTTCTGGAGTATTAGCTATTGCTCCCAATTTGGTGCCATCTGCAAACTTGATGTTCATGATATAGCCCGGAAAAACCTACAACAACCCATTGATGATCATGCCTTCTAACCCTTCATCGAAGTCATTAATAAAGATGTTGAATAGGACTGGGCCCAGGACTGGCCCAATGTGTCTTCTGCAAAAATCAATTGGCTTTTACCCCAAATCTCTCCTTTTTTGAGCAAACCATTTCCCCCCACAAAAAACCACAAAACGTTGAAAAAAACTCACAGTAGTGAGCCATTTGCTTGCAAGATATCTCAAGACATAATTGAGGAAAGAAAATTTTATCCCCTACTTACCAGTGAGGAAAAGGAATTTCCCATCCCACTTGCCAAAGATGTTGATGATATTGTATATATTGCTCTCTTCAAGATCCGTTATCCCTGAGATACCTTACAAAACTAAGCACGAGGTGCAAAAGTTTGTTTTCTAATAAGTACAAACTTATATTAATGACCATTTCATTTCTGGATGGGAATGGCAAGGTCTCGATGCCATACCTGAGGAAGTATCATTTTTGTTACATCAATATTTGGCTTTTTAATGACTATCCCACAGGCCCACGGCAGTTGGCTTCATGTTAAATGAGTGCCTGCTTTGAAAGTCCTGTCATGTAAACAACTTACTCAAGCTGGTACTGTTTTCTTTGGGAAGCCATGGACTGTGTGGTATTTATTTACCTCCAGATATTTAAACACTATCAAACCTCAAATGAAACATGTACTTAAAACCGTCTGCAGTGAAGAGGTGGGAAATTGGTTGAAAGTTTCTGGCCAGGATGGCATTTTTTTTCCTCTTAGAATGAAAAACTTGTGTGGCCCTCTAGATCACAACTTGGCAGTAAGTAGGGGCTAACTTTAAAATAGGCCATACTACTTCAAACTGTGTGCCCAGGCTCGGAGCAGGGGAGGGGGGATTATGGGGACAGGACCTTGCTTTTGGGGAACCATTCCTCCCATAGCCCTGAACACAGGCCTTCCTCTGCACTCTTTAAAACTACCAGGAAAGCTGCGTCCAAGCCACCTTCTTTCCTTGCCTCTCCTTGTGCCTGTCGCTTGCATTTCAGTGCGCTGATTCCATGGCACTGCAGAACAGGCACAAGATGACTCCGTGCACTACCCAAAGGAGCCCAAGGTGCCAGGCAGAAAAGAGACAGCCTTGGTAGCCTATGCCTTAGTCACATTCCATTTGGACTACTGCAATTCCCTCTACTTGGGGCTGCCTTTGCACATTGTTCGGAAGCTTCATGGTCCAGAGATCGGCAGCCAGGTTACTAACTGTAGCACCGTTCATGGAGAGAACCACGCTTATGCTGCAGCAGCTCCACTGGCTGCTGGTCTGCTTCTGGACTAAATACAAAGTGCTGATGCTTACCTTTAAAGCCCTAAACTGCTTGGGACCAGGCTATTTGATGAACTGCATCTCCCACTATAGACCAACTCGGATGCTGTGGTCATCGGAGGAGGCCATCCTTTCAGTTCCACCCCCATCCCAAGTGTGGCTGGTGGGAATGAGAGAAAGGGCCTTCCCTGTGGCTGCCCCGCACCTCTGGAACTAAGGGATTAAAGATGGCCCCCTCCCTCCCTGCCTTCAAGAAACAGCTGAAGACGTACATTTGCTCACTGGCTTACGAAGAAGAATATTAACCAATCCTGTCATACAATTGACATCATAATACATTTTCAAGATGACGAGGCCCATTCCTCCTCTTTTCTTGTCATTTTGTAATGTACCTTAAAACTCACCCTGGGTCTCTTCCTCTCATAAAATCCTAGAATCCTAGAGTTGGAAGAGACCTCATGGGCCACCCAGTCCAACCCCCTGCCAAGAAGCAAGAAAATCGCATTCAAAGCAGTCCCAACAGTTGACCATCCAGCCTGTGTTTAAAAGCCTCCAAAGAAGAAGCCTCCATCACAATCCAAGGCATAGAGTTCCACTGTTTAACAGCTCTCACAGTCAGGAAGTTCTTCCTAATGTTCAGGTGGAATCTCCTTTCCTGTAGTTTGAAACCATTGTTCCGCATCCTAGTCTCCAGGGCAGCACTAAACAAGCTCGCTCCCTCATCTTCCCCTCACATATTTATACATGGCGATCATATCTATTCTCAGCCTTCTCTTCTTCAGATTAAACATGTCCAGGTCTTTAAGCCACTCCTG
The DNA here is from genome assembly GCF_037176765.1 of Anolis sagrei. Taxonomy (NCBI): domain Eukaryota; kingdom Metazoa; phylum Chordata; class Lepidosauria; order Squamata; family Anolidae; genus Anolis; species Anolis sagrei. The sequence continues at coordinate 101,642,855 of NC_090026.1, read as the reverse complement.
ATAGGGCTTGTTCTCCAGACCCTTTATCATTTTAGTCGCCCTCCTCTGGACGCATTCCAGCTTGTCAACATCTCCCTTCAATTCCAGTGCCCAGAAATGGACACAGTATGATTCCAGGTGTGGTCTGATAAGGCAGAATAGAGGGATAGTGTGAGTTCCTTGCATCTAGTCACTAGACTCCTATTTATACAGGCCAAAATCCCATTGGCTTTTTTAGCCGCCGCATGACATTGCTGGCTCATGTTTAACTTGTTTTCCATGAGGACTCCAGCCTCTACTCAGTCATGAAACAATCAAGGTGGCCTTTGACTGCCATATTGTCTCTCAATGTGAACTCCTTTATGGGATTGCCGAAGATAAAATAGGGAGGATGAACGCCATATATGTTGCCTTGACCACATTAGTGGAAAAGCAAGAAATAAATATAGCTAATAAACAATGCAAAACAGGCTGGGAGAAAGAAAGAAAAAACCCCGATCTAATGCAACTCCATTGCTTTAATGGTATCTTGGTGTCATTTTATTGCTCCATCATTTCCTACCTTACAAAGAACCCACCAGGTACCTTCCTCCTGCTTGGGCAACCCCTTATTATTTTGTGGCATCAGAGAAATAATGGCAAAACTTCTGTAGCTGCAAGATGAAGTACATCCTCTAGTTTTGAAGGGAGAAAGCAAGGCAGACTGTGATGTGATCATTCTTTCCATATGGTTTTGTTTATAGTTAAAGCTTTCCTTTCAGACCACAGCATTCAGCTGGCAGCTGTTTCTAGGTTAATGAAAAAGGGACTCAAATTCCAGATATACCATGTGACAAATACTTATATGGCTTTGCAACTGCTCAGAGAGTGGAAGTGGGTGCAGGGAGGGAGGTGGGACTGTGTTTTCCTATTTCTATACCTCAGCTGAGTTTTGCCAGCTTTTATCAGTTTGGCACCTTTCAGGTGTGTTAGGATCATAGCACAAGGTATTAATGAACACGTACGCATAAACTAATTTGCAGCAGTCTGCTTTTACGTGAAACTTTTAGGAAGGACAAGATTTCACCCTCTCCTCTAAAGTTAAAGGTTTCCCCTTGACATTAAGTCTAGTCAAGTCTGAATCTGGTAGTGCTGCTAATCTCCATTTCTAAGACGAAGAGCCGATGTTGTCCGTAGACACCTCCAAGGTCATGTGGCCGGCATGACTGCATGGAGTGCTGTTATCTTCCCGCCGGAACCGTACCTACTGATCTACTCACAGCTGCATGTTTTCGAACTGCTAGTTGGCAGAAGCTGGGACTAACAGTGGGAGCTCACTCCGCTCCCAGGATTTGAACCGCCAAGGTCAGCAAGTTCAGCAGCTCAGCAGTTTAACCCACTGCACCACCGGGCACTCCTCTCTTTCTGTGTTAATTAGCGCAAAATAGTTTTACACACTGAACTTTCTTTGTAGCAATTGAAGTAAGTAAAAAACAAATAGGGGAAATGTGAAAAGAGAAAAACTGAAACACTTTAAAAGCAACTGGAAAACTGAGACAACACAAGATTACTCAGAATTGCCACTGCTTATTTAGGACAGTTGGAAGGGATGAGCATTTCCATAGAAGATATTGGTACACTCTAATATACAATGCATTCCTGAAATACTGTTATAATGTGCACAACTGCAGCTCATGTTAAAAGCTGTACAAATATAATTCAGAGTAGTGGTTAGAGATCCAGGCTGTAATTCCTGCCTATGGGGATGATTTCAAAGGAGAAAGGATTGAGAAAGGATGAGATTACAGTAATAATAATAATAATAATCCTTTATTTATACCCCGCTAACATCTTCCGAAGGACTCGGTGTGGCTTACAAGAGACCGAGGCCCAACACATCAATAAAACAACAGCATAACAAATACAACAATAAATAAACTCATAAAACAAGTAATAAACATTAAAACAATAGCAATAAACATTAGGCAATAACACCGTGACACATTTAAAACTAAGGCCGGGCCAAATGTAATGATTAATTTTTTTAAAAAAATGCTGGGCATGACAGGTGAAATGGATAGGTTTTTGGAGATAGGTGCGGTGTGCAGACAATCTTAAATCTCTAGTAAAGTGCATTTGGGACATGATGCTTGGAGTTTCCTATTCTGGGAAGGCACCCTGGAACAACCACGTCTTCAAGCTCTTCCTAAAGACTGCCAATGTTGGGGCTTGTCTGATGTCTTGGGGGGAGAGTTCCAGAAATACAGAACAGAAATAAACAGAAATAGAGCTGATCCTCTGTATCCAATGATTATGTATCCACAGATTCAACCATCCATGGCTTGAAAATATTTTTTAAAATCCCAAAGGAAACCTTGATTTTACCATTTTATACAAGGAACATCATGTTACCACATCATTGTATTAATAAGGGTGGTGGTTTGAATCCACGAGACGGGGTGAGCTCCCATCTGTCAGCCCCAGCTTCCCTTGTGGGGACATGAGAGAAGCCTCCTACAGGATGGTAACACATTCTGATGTCCCTTGGGCACTGTCCTTGCAGACTGCCAATTCTCTCACACAAGAAGCGACTTGCAGTATATTCTCAATTCACCTCTGACATGATTTAAAAATGGTATTAATGGGACTTGAGCATTCATAAATCTTGATATCCATAGCAAGTTCTGGAAACAAAGCCAGTGGATACTAAGGGCCCAATATATTTTGTTGGGACATATCTTAACACGATACATGATTAACAAAACCACGCCAAACTTCAAAAGCTTAGGACCAAGGGTGAAAAGAGAAGGAATGAGTGGGTGTGTACATCAAGACAGCTGTAATTCAGAAAACTAAAGAACGCAGGCATTTTTATATAAAATAAAATGTTCCAACAAAGACAGATCAGCACATCTGGTTTTAGATGCCCTCTTCTCTGCACATCCAGTGAAGTCTCGGCATAGTGTTTATTCCAATCCCCCCTCTTGCTTCTGCATCCTCCAGACAGAGTTTTCTGATGTAGAAGGCTGGAAAAGAAAACATGGTCTCTTGCTATGAGCTGTTAACGGGCTCTTGCTTTGCTTTGCTCCTTTTAAGTATCTTGCTTAGATTGGCCGGAGACTCTGTTTTTTCTGGAAACGTCATTTTGCTCATGGTCAGCTTTCCAAAACCGCAGCGTGCACTGAAAATAAGTTCCTGCTCCACGCTGTCAGTTCTTCAAAATCTCCTGGCTCCAGATCCTCAATCCTCCAAGCCTTGGTTCAGCTTTTACCTGTCTGAAGGAGGAAGGAATATTTCTAATAGCTGCTTTGTTGGTTTCCTTGTTTTGAATTCTAAGGACAGAAGTGTTACTTATCTTTAAAAGAAAATCTGCTTTAGCATCTTTGATGGAAATGATTACAGCAGAAACATTTGCAAACACTTAAGAGTTGGTTCCCATAATGCTTAGCAGAAGATGAGAAACTCTCCAGCAAGCAATGAAAGGGAGAAAATGAACAGACAAGAAAGATCTCCTTCCCACTGCTAAATGGAAGGAGGGGGTTTCTCTCCACCTAGATGTGTTAGAAATGGATGTCTGCAGCCAAACTTTGATCATTGACATCTGTTTCTCTTTTGTGCTTTACCTCCCACTGGCACCCATTTAAAAAGCTTCATTTGCAAGTTGCATGAAAGCTAAAGACCTTCTAAAACTACAACTTCCACAAATCCATAGCATGGAGCCATGACTGTGGTACCAAACTGCATTAATTCCATCAGCAGAACACTTGATCCATTGATTCCTGTAATTATATTGGCTTCCAATATTGTATAACCCTGGGCCGGGTTTTTTTTTACATTTTGACAAAACCATTGACAACCATTGAGAAGTGATAGAGGAGGAAAGTTAGCAAATGGGTAGCTCCTATGTCACTGAGATGGTGAATTGATTCTGGATTTAATCCAAACTTTTACAGGAACAAAAAAGGATATTCTAGATCAGTGGTTCTCAACCTTCCTAATGTCACGATCCCTTAATACAGTTCCTTAATATAAGCTATTTTCCCCAAACTCTACTTTAATACAGTTCCTCATGTTGTGGTGACATAAAAATTATTTTTGTTGTTCATTTTGTTATTTGTTGTGAATCGTAATGTAAATATCTGATATACAGAGTGTATTTTCATTAACTGGACCAAATTTGGCACAAATACCCAATACACCCAAATGTGAATCTGGTGGTGTTGGGAGGGAATTGAATTTGTCATTTGGGAATTGTAGTTGCTGGGATTTATAGTTCACCTACAATCATAGCATTCTGAACTCCACCAATGATGAAATTGAACCAAACTTGGCACACAGAACTCCCATGACAGAAAATACTGGATGGGTTTGGTAGGTATTGACCTTGAGTTTGGGAGTTGTAGTTCACCTACATTCAGAGAGCACTGTGGACTCAAACAATGATAGATCTGGACCAAAACTTGGCACGAATACTCAATATGCCCAAACACAGGTGGAGTTTGGGGAAAATAGAGCCTGACGTTTGGGAATTGTAGTTGCTGGGATTGCCACACAGAACCCCCATGACCAACAGAAAATACTGTGTTTTCTGATCGTCTTTGGTGACCCCTCTGACACCCCCTTGTGAACCCCTCAGGGGTCCCAACCCCCGGTTTGAGAAATAGTGTTGCAGACCTTTGAGAACTCAGAAAAAGAAGGTTGTAATTATGTAATTTCATAACTATACCATTCATAAACTATACCATTTGCTATTTCCTCCCATTAAAATTGAAGTTGCGGTTCTATATATTGAGCTTTTATTAAGTTGCTAGATTGTTCTTTGTACATGAAGAAAACACAATGAAAGTAGAAGCTGAACCCGACATTCAAGTTCTACAGCAGATAATGGGAAGATAATAAATCAATACACTCCTCTAGGATCAGTTTCCTAGTGCCTCCCCCACTAAGGATTTAGTCTCCAAACTCCATTAGAACTTCATGCAAATGCTGCAAATATTTTATACTTGGCCTGATGGGGAAAAGGTCTCTTTCTCTTTAAGCAATTGGCTTCTTCGTGTTCACAAATATGTACAGCAGATCCAGAATGCAGGGTTATACTTGGTGGCTAAGACAGGAAACGTAATCACACAAGAATTTTTCTCCTTTCTTTCTTTCTTTTTCTTTTTTTGCAATAGTAGCAATAGTGCCACATAGATGACTAACTGGGGAGAAGCCAAAGCCTGCCCTGAGTAGACGTGGCTGAGCTGCGCAACCTCAGAATGGGATCTTCCAACTTGGAGACCAAAAAGAAACAGTAGGGGACTTTGCCACGCACCCTTTTCCTCTGACAAGGCACACTTGCTTTTCATAGTCTTTATTGCATTTCGCTCTCTCCCTTTCCTCATGTCAGTATGCATTTTCCACTTCCAGTTTAGGTCAATGACAAAATAAAAGTTTCAAGATTCCTCTTATGTGCACTAAGATTATTCATCCCATTATCCCTAGCAGATACAAAGATGCAACTATGGCTGCAGCTAGAATAGGAGTTTGGGTGTATGTGATCAGGTTGTTCTTTTCTCAATCCTCTGCCATCCCACTTTTTCAGCTGCATTAAAAATGTCCCAGTTTCATTCTCCTCTTACTTTTCCCTTTCATCCTCAACTTACTTCAGTTGCTTCAAACTGAGTTCAAGTAGTTTATACGCAATTAACTCAATGGGGGAGAAGACAGTAGTCTTAGGCAAAAAACAAACTTCTGCAGCCTTTTTAGCTTGGGTCTTCTTGCCCATTAATTCATTTTGCCATCTTGGGACCATCTTAGGACCTTATCACATTGAGATACACTCAATTTCTGAGACTCCTTGAACTCAGTTCCGAATGGTTCCTATCACATGATGTTTGCCCTATTCCATCAGTAATCATAGCAGAAATGAAGTAATTACACATGGCATTCTAATTGTGTTTTTTTTATTTAACATGATTTTATATATTGCTGAAGCACTGCTTTTACATGTGATTGGAAAATCAGTATGCAACCCACCAGTATTCTTGCAAGAACAGTAGTTTGAGACTTCCAGGTTACATCACTGCACAATATTGGGGGGGGGGGGGTTGACATTGGGAGAAACCAGCCGTAGGTGGTGTGATGAGTCAAAGTGCAGTATTTTCAAATCCTAATCACCTGTATGATGGGTAGAGTCTCGTCTCAATACAGTATGCATCCAGTCCTTAAAAGATACAAGATATAAAGGAAATACTGATATAAACAAATTGTATTCCAATGTGACATAGTACAAAGGAGCCCCCGGTGGCACAATGGGTTAAACCCTTGTGCCAGCAGGACTGAAGACTGACAGCTCGCAGGTTTGAATCCGGGGGGAACATGGAAGAGCTCCCTCTGTCAGCTCCAGCTCCCTATGTGGGGACATGAGAGACGCCTCCCACAAGGATGATAAAACATCAAAACAGCCAGGCATCCCCTGGGCAACATCCTTGGAGACAGCCAATTTTCTCACACCAGAAGCGACTTGCAGTTTCTCAAGTTGCTCCTGACATTTTAAAAAATGTGACAAGGTCTTTGATCAGCTCTGATGTTGCTTGACCACATGTGCCACACTTTTCCCATATAAAATGTTGGAGGGTATTTTACAATGTCAGCATGTTATGGGATTTTTGGCCAAAAGGCATTTGCTGGTGTACATGGCTGCTACAATAAAGTGCTTTTTGGTGTATAGTACAACCCCCATATCAATTGGGGATACATTCCTGAACTTTGCAAAGATACATGAAATTACAGACAATAGCAAATCCTCTTTCCGAATTTGCTAAGTCCCCCAAAGTCACTCTGTGGTAATGTTTGCTGGAAGCATGTCATAGAATCACCTGGAGAGCCTAGAAAATTCCTAGAGATGATATATATGTATATTTTGAAAGAAATTGAAATGAAATTGAAGTGAATAACTAGGACCAAAGATAGAAGGATCTGTGCCCAGCGAATGTGTGCTAAACCAAATGGGCCATGACAGAGAAACACTTACCAAGTTGAAGACAAGCCACATAAGTTTATTTAAATCAGCCAAAAGGGATACAAATGCAAGTGTAGGTTTCAAAAGTATAAGCATAAAATATACAGAGAAAACACAACATCTTATACAGTTTGAGAGTTATTCAAAACTCCCACTCTGTCCCCTAATTGGTCAGAAAGGGGATGTCGTCACTTCCAGAGGGCGATTCCCTTTGTTGGGAAAATGGTGGCTAGAGATTAATCAGCCGATGGACCAATCAGCTGTTGTGATACCTACATGGGAGAAGGCATCATCTACAAAGACAATGTCAAAGAAGTGATCATGAGCTTTTGATTAGCTCAACTGTCCAGTTCTGTATTGATAAAGATATATGCTTCCAAGGAGAAAGATGTGATGCTTCTGAGAGAAAAGGTGGTGATCTTGACAATCAAGGACTGGGCTGTTAGTAAAGAGGTTTCACAAATGTACATGCTCTGAATTTCTGTTTCCATGGTCAGCAATCTCTCAGCCTCAAATGGACCATTTACCTAGACAAACAATTCTGGGCTTGTTTGGGCTGACATGGGAAACTACCTATCTCTGTGAGAACAAGAAGGTTGGGCAAATCCCTCTGGCTGTTTCCCAAACCAAGCAATCATCAAAATCCATTGTTTATATATATGCAGAGATAGGGAAGGTTATGGAAAGGTGATGGTCTTTAGGCTACATCTTGTTACATTTTGTAAAGAGGTTTATACATCTATAAGAAAAAGATACAGTAAACAGAAAGGTATAAGTTACACAGAAAGAAAAGCAGATAAAATTTATTACAGGGTTAGAAATGACAAAGTCTTTGGGAGGGTGGGGTGTGAAGCTGCTGCAGGTCCGTTCCCAATCTCTGATGCTTTGGAATAGCAAAAATTCAATAATAATAATAAAATAATATATTTATTGCAGAGTCCTTGGCGAACTATAGATTTTTTGGTGTGTGTGGGGAGGTGGGGGGGTGGTCATTGTGGTTCGACAACAAAACCATTGTTGTTGTTCATTCGTTCAGTTGTCTCCGACTGTTTGTGACCTCATGGACCAGTCCATGCCAGAGCTCAACACCATGGTATGCAGATTATACTGTAATTATTTAAAATTGTAAGCTGCCTGTAGTCCCAGTTTTCAGAAGATGGGTATAAATAAAGATAAAGGTAAAGTTAAAGCTTTCCCTTGACATTAAGTCTAATCATGTCTAACTCTGGGGGGTGGTGCTCATCTCCATTTCTAAGCCGAAGAGCCAGCATTGTCCATAGACACCTCCAAGGTTATGTGGCCTGCATGACTGCATGGAGCGCCATTACCTTCCCTCAGAAGTGGTAACTATTGATCTACTCACATGTGCATGTTTTCGAATTGCTCACTTGGCAAGAGCTGAGCTAACAATGGGAGCTCACCTCATTTCCCAGATTAGAACCACCGACCTTTCGATCAGCAAGGTCAGCAACTCAAAAGTTTCAGCTACTGCACCACCATATAGTAAGAATAAAAATCCAGTCCTATTTCACTAATGCTAACAATAGTAATCCCATGCAAAGCCTACAGAGAAAACAGCTCACCTACCACAAACATCATACTATAGAAATTTGAAATGAAGGCTTTGCACAGATTTTTTTTATTTGCTTTAAAATAAAGGCTGCTTTTTGAGACATATCCTGGAGAGGATCATGGTTTCAACCTATCCTGTTCCGACTTTGGAATAACACAGATATATTTGGAGTTTTTAAAATGTGTTTGGTTAAAATCCGTGACTCAGATGGTTTTTCAATGCAAGCTACATAGCTATTATACAGGCCCCAGGGCGTGCCTTTCCCTAGCCTTCTCATTTTGGAGATTTTAATGTTTCAGTACATGTGTGTGCAGCAAACTCGCATGCAGAGAGAAACTAAAAAGAGAAAATTACCTTGTAAAGCAGCAGCTTCAAGAAAAGACTATTCTCTCACATTTTCAGCCTTTTAATGCCATCAATATCTATGTATTTTTCTTTGGAACCTCCTCCTCACAATGAAATCCAGAACCATGGATAAATTTATGAAGGCTCACTTGAAAGCGCTAATCAGTAGAAGATTTGGAAAAATTAAATTTGTAAGGATTTTCTGTTGGCTTGTATGAATTGGAAGGTAAAATTCAGATGAGGGAAAACAGTCAAAAATGCAATAATAACAAGGTCAGGTTGAGAGCTTTCAGTTGTTGAAACAAGAAGGTAATATTTAGGGGGAAGGGGATAGATCAATATCTGTGGCACATACAAGCATCTGTAGCACCAATGCTGAATTTAGGCAGGAAGAAGATAATATGAAGTATCCAAGACCAAGACAAGGCTACAGCAGGAAATAGTTTGTGGAGTTTTAAAGAAATATGCATCTAAGGCCAGCTGCAGACTATCAAGGCATCCAACAAAAATGTCAGCTTACCAGTGTGCATGGACATAAAGGCCAGAGAGGCTTTGGTTTACTTTTGGAATACTCATACTTGCAAAGCAAAAGAGAAATAATGCTTGTTGCAGAAAGACACCTATCATGCTGTTAGAAGCAAGAAAGAGAGGAGAGAAAGAGAGCCCTCACATGTGTAACCTATATGTAGGATTTTCTTGGACTGTTTGCCATTAATTTGACATTTTTGACTGCATTCTGCTAACGGTCTGAAGCCCCTTCTATTTATGTATGTATGTATGTATGTATGTATGTATTTATTTATTTATTTATTTATTAAGAGTATTCGTATCCCATCCTTCTCAACCCCTGAAGGGGGACTCAGGATGGTTTACAATTGACAGTCATTAGATGCTGACAAAGAAACTGTTAAAGCATAATAATAATAATAATAATAATAATAATAATAGAACTTTGAAAAGGGAGACGAAGGGCCTGATTCTGGCAGACCAAGAACCAATGCCATCAAATCCAAAATTGAAAAGTCGACGACAGATCCCAAGTGTAGACTCTGCAAGGAGGCAGATGAAACAATAGATCACATCCTCAGCTGCTGCAAGAAGATCACGCAGACAGACTACAAGCAGAGGCATAACACCATTGCTCAGATGATTCATTGGAACTTGTGCCACAAATACCATCTGCCTGCGACAAAGAACTGGTAGGATCACAAGCTGGAAAGAGTTACAGAGAATGAACACGTTAAGCTACTCTCGGACTTCCGGATTCAGACAGACAGAGTTTTGGAGCACAATACTCCTGACCTCACAATCGTGTTAAAAAACAAAGTATGGATTGTTGATGTTGCATCCCGAGTGACAGCAGGATTGAAGAGAAAGAACTGGAAAAGATGACACGATATGAGGATTTAAAGATCGAACTGCAAAGACTCTGGCACAAACCAGTAAAGGTGGTCCCAGTGGTGATCAGCACACTGGGTGCAGTGCATAAAGACCTTGGTCTGCACTTAAACACAATCGATGCTGACAAAATTACCATCTGCTAGCCACCTTACTGGGATCTGCACGCATTATTTGCAGATACATCACACAGTCCTAGACACTTGGGAAGTGTCCGACATGTGATCCAATACAACAGCCAGCAAAGTGTCTGCTGTGGACTCATCTTGTTGTGTTCCAAATAATAATAATAATAATAATAATAATAATAATAATAATAATAATAATCTTTATTTATATCCCACCACCATCTCCCCAAAGGGGACTCGGGGTGGCTAACATGAGGTCAAGCCCAAAAATAATACAGCAATAAAATACAACACAACAGAAAGATTACATCACAACAAAATACATAAAATAACAAAATAAAATGAACAGTGTAAAATAACATAATAAAAGTCAAACACAAAGGGGGTGGGGGCAAATGCACAAGATAAAATGGTAAAACCCTAGATGAGATAGGGATAGAAGAAATGTGTTTGTGAGGCAGGACCCCACGAAGGAGAAGCAATGGGGTTAACATAAACAGGTCAACAGCAATAAAAAATACATTAAAAGAAACAAAAACACATTTAAAATATTGGCCCTGAAATATTAACACAATCAAGTCTGAATCCGCAAATCCAAATCATATTCCAGAGTTCCTGTCAGAACCCAGAAGCCTTAAACCACGCCAGACACAGATTAAAGGTTCAAACACAGCTTTATTGTAAACAAAAGGACCTAAAAAGCACTTAACTACAGTGCTAAGGTCTGCTGGAGCATTTTGACACCAAAAACAAGTCAATAGGAGAAACAAAAATATAATCTGGATTAAAGCGCTGCCTCTTAATCCGGATTAAACTAAAGATGAAGCGAATTGCTTAAAAATCAAAACGTAGCAAGAACACAGTCTTTAAAGCTGAAAAAACGTTGTTTCAAAACTGAAAGTCACAAAGATATTAGCAAACAAAGTCCAGAAGTCCAAAAGCAAAGTCAAACCAGTCCGTAGTCAATTCCGTAGAAAAGCAAAGCTGGAACATTGAAGTCACCCAGGAAACAGGAGCACAGGAACACACGAAGCTATAGCCCAGGACCCAAGGTGGAAAGTTGGCAGGTACAAAGAATTATGTCCCATGAAGACACTTTGCCTTCTGCGACTTACAGGTCAAACTGAACCCCCTTTTATCTTACAATTCTTCTTCAGAGCTTGATGAGCTCCCCACCCTCTCGTCATCACTCCCAGCTGCTCCCAAACCTGCAGCTGAATGCCCATCCCTCCACCTCTGCCAACGATTATCAGGATTCAGATCCTGCCAAGAGTCCTCTGGCTGCCAATCTCCAGTGAACCTCTCAAATTCCTCACTAGAGGTGGGCTGGTTACAGATATCCCTTATGTTTTGCACACGGGTCCAATTTAACTCCTCATCATCTTCCATATCACTCCCAGTCCCAGAACTCCTTTCAAACACAAAGAAATCTTCACCCTCTGTTGGTGCACAAAGTATTTCCCGAATATGCTTCCTTTGTAATTCCCCTTCAGACTCTGGCTCACGAGCAGCCCTCTTTACACCTCTGCTCCCTTCCCCATCCCCCATGTCCCAATCGGAGAAACCTGGGAACGTGTCAGTATCGCTTGAAGCCATAATGATTTCTCTAATGTGCTGACGCTGCTGTTCACCCTCTGACTCTAAAGTAGACCCGTTTTCCCTGCTACTAGGAGTAGCAACTCAAGCAACAAGCTGAACTACAACAGTTCCTGTCCAAGGTCTCTTAATTGACAATTCTCATGAGTCATTACAGTTGTTGCTCAGCCAGCTGCCCGAATGCTTGGTCCCAAAGCCAAGACTTGAGTTTCTTCCTGAAGGAGAGGAGAGAAGGAGTCACCCTGATTTCACTAGGGAGTGCATTCCACAGACAGGGGGCCACCACCAAAAAGGCCCTGCTTCTTATCTCCGCGAATCACGCTTGTGAGGGTGGCAGGATCAAAAGCAGGGCCTCCCCAGACAATCATAAACTCTGAGGTTGGTCAGAGAGGGAGATACATTCGTAAAAGTAAACTGGGCCAGAACTGTATAGAGCTTTATAAATCAAGACCAGCACTTTGAATTGTGCTCGGAAGAGGACCGCAGCCAGTGGAGCTGACGCAGGCTCTGCTGCATATCACAGAACCCCCACAATCAGCAATATTCACCAAGGAAAGATCAGCTGTTGATCTCAGGACCCATCTATAGCCTGCCATTATAATGCAGATTGAACTGTTTTATATGATCAGTGTGGATGCATGTAATGCAGTTTAACTGCATTGAACTGAATTATATGAGTCCACACTGACCATATAATGCAGTTCAATATGTGTTATAATGGCAGTGTAGATGGGGCCTGAGATCATCAACTGATCTTTCCTTGGTGAGTATTGCTCATTGTGGGGTTCTGTGATATGCAGCTGAACAGAATTAACATGGTTGACTAATATTACATTTTGATATTGTTCTCTGTTAACATGAAAACACCCAAATGTTAAATGCTGATATACCAATATAATATCTCGCGTGGTTGGGCCCACCCTTTAAAAGAAGTATGTGATCTGAATTGACTCTTAGGAATCTGTTTCTAATACAGTCACCTTATATAGAAGTTAATAATTGTCACCAATAATTACTGTAAAAGTGCAGATTTCCGGGATGTTTTTATGGCCTTCTATTACCCCAGACTGACTATTTTCTGATGAAGAAGGAAGAGGAGGAGGTACTGCTCCTGGAAGCCTCCAAGTAAAATATCTGAGATGTTATTGGGAGGCTCTGCTCTCGGTCCCAATTCCTTTGCAGTTGCGGTTGGTGTGGATGAGAGACAGGGCCTACTCAGCAGTGGCCCCTTGGCTGTGGAACTCCCTCCCTAATAACATCAGATTAGCCCCCTCGCTCCTGACCTTTAGGAAAAAAAACTGAGACCTTGGATGTGGGACCAAGTGTTTGGATAATTGATTAGTGCAATATATGAACATGGAACGGTGCAATGATAATTGGAACGGCCTGAACTACAATATTGAATTTTGTGATTTTAATAATTTTAATGTTTTAATGTGTATGGCTTTATTTGCTGGATATGTACTGTATGTAATGTACGGCATCAAATTGTGCCTCTATGTGCACCGCTCTGAGTGCCCTTGAGGGTTGAGAAGAGAGGGATATAAATATGGCAAATAAATAATAATAGATAATAAATAAAATAATGAGCTTTTTAAGTGGATAATCTCAAAAATAATGGGCTGGTCATGTTCAATGAGTTGGCAACTCATTGTCTGTCTTTTCAAAATCAATATGCCATAGAGACAGACAGAAGGAAACTGCTACATATCTTCCTCAACATTTCCAAATCATTGCTTTGACCATGCTTTTCTTGGGTTTTAGCTGCCTGAGGATTCACTGGGGATGTAAGATGGTTCTGGCTGCAAATGATCTGGGTAAATGCTTAGCATTATATACACATCTGTTCCTTCATTGATGTCAGATTGACATCCAGCCTTTCACAGACTTGCAGTGACCCTGTCCAACTAAGTTGTTTTATGGGCCAAGGAGAGACACTTATTCACGGTGATAAATTTATGCAAGGAAGCCCAACAGCTCACACAGCCGTGATAATTGTCCTCCAAGCAATCATAATTGTACAAACTAAAATGAGCACTAATTTTTTTCCTTGCAATGACATTTGTGCATAGTATTTCTCAAGTTGATGCATGGTTTACACCACAATAAACATCCTGACACAGTCTTCAAATTGCTGACATGACTAACAGTGGCATCTATGAACCTAGCAGCAGTTCTTCCTAAGAGGAATTAATATCCCAAACTAACAAATGGTGGATTAAGTGGAATTGACCAATCATCACAGTTGCTGTCTAGTGAAAAAAAGAAATCTGCTCTTGGTTGTCCCACTTTAGGTAGAGCATTTGTAAGCTGTTTGGGGTTGCATATTATGAGAAAGATTACATATAAATCAAATAAATAAATAACAAATAGAACATTTGAAGAGAGGAATGAGAATTGGTTTGCATTTATTTTACAATGTTTTTGCCTTTATTTGGAAGGAACATAAGATAGGTGAGACGGACTAAGGATAAAAGAAGCCTGTGTGTTCAGGTTAAAGAATGAGAGAGTAAGCTCTATAGTAGAGGTCTACATTGCTCCACATCTTCAAAAAAAAAAAAAAAAAGAACCTGAAAAGTTAAGATCAGAGAAATTAAGGAGGCATCTCTGGGCTGTATCCTGATGTTACTTTTGCCACAATTCTGAACTGAGTGGCTAATAAGAGTGAACTGTACAGATTCATGCTCAAGTTGTTGTTGTGCCTTTGAGTTGTGGTGATCCTAAGATGAACTTATGGTGATCATAAGGCAAACCATTATCATGCGTTTTTTTTTTTTCTTGTCAAGATTTGTTCATTGTTGGTTTGCCTTTGCCTGCCTTTGAGGCTAATGTGACTTGTCCAAGTTTACTGGTGGATTTTCATGGTTGCATGACGGGTTTGAACCCTGGTCTCCAGAGTCATCGTCCAATATTTGTGCTGACTTGAATTATGCTTAAATAATGGCTGCTGAAAGCAATAGACTCAAAAGAGTTTCATAGAATCACAGAGCTGAAAGGGACCACAAGGTCTATTTCCCCTTCCTGCCATGCAGGAACAAGCAATTAAAGTATTCCTGACAGATGGCTCTTCCATGTCTTTTCTTTTAAAAAAACCATCCAAAGAGGGAGACCATGGTAATCACCTTTCATAGCAGTCTAGCTCATTGTCAAACAGCACTTACAGTGTTAAGTTCTTCCTAATGGTTAAGTGGAATCTGTTTTCTTGAAGTTTAAATCCATTGGTTCATGTTCTAGGACCTCATCACATGGGGCTTTGCCCCTGTCGTAGGGTGCTTTAAACACGGAGCCAGTACAGAGTCTGCTGGAGCCTATCATGTGATTCAGGGCAATTCTGATGGAGCTCTGTGCCAGCTCCATGTTGAAAGCATGCTGGGAAGAAGAATTCAGAACACGAGTGACTGTCCGTGTTCTTATTGAGTAAGCCAGGGACAGAGTGGGAGGGGGGGGGGGGAGCTGGGAAACAAAGGCTTTCCCTGTGTGATTTATTATTATTATTATTTTGCCTTATTTATATACTGCCATTCTCAGCCCAAAGGTGACTCAAGGTGGTTTACAGTCGGCACAATTCAATGGCCCCAACAACATAAAATACAATTTAAAACATTAGCATAAAGAATATAAAACATACAAAATCAATAAAAACATAAATCCTCAATGTCTCCTTACTATGATGGGAAAGGGGGCGATGCAGGTGATGCAGCAAGCAGAGCAACAATTTCCTCCACTGATCCATGGATTTCCCCGCTGTCACCTGGCTTCAGGACCTCAATGTGATGAAGTCCCTAGTATCTGGAGCTTAAAAAAATAAGCTGGTTCCATCTTCTACATATATTCCTTCGGATATTTAACTATATCATTTCACCTCACAGTCTTCTCTGTGCTAAAAATACCCAACACCATTGGTCATTCCTCATGAAGCTTGGTTTCTAGATCCTTGACTGTCTAGGAGTTTTTCCTCTGGACACGTTCCATCTTGTCAATACCTTTCTTGATCTGGGATGCCCAGAACAGGACACACTATTCCAAGTCAAATGTTATTTTGCAGCCCCCAAAAGCAAGTGCTCTCATAAGATATGGAAACTAGCAACCACTTCTGTGTTCAGCCTACAGAGTTTGGGATAGTGCTGAATGAGGAACTGGTTCAGTGAGGAGTGTTTGAAGTCATTGTCAGATAATTTGTATTTGAATGGCTGCTTAAGAATGAGTAGTGAGTGAGGTTTAACAGAATAATACCCATTAGGCCGGAAGTGATTTGCACTTGCTTGATCTTCTACATGAAATCCCTTCAGATCTTTAAAGATTACTATCTTCAATCTAAACATGCCCAGATCCTTCAGCTATTTGTGGATGGTGTAGAAAGTCTGGGGAAAATGCAGGTTTGGAAAGAACGGTACAGTATGACCTTCGTATCCCAGACTTAGTATGGTTACATGAAACTGCAGACAATAGTGAACCTTATTGAAGTGAACCTAAGAATACCACAGAATTGTGCTGGAGATCTAGAAAAAAATATCATAGAAAGGACATGTCCTGTCAGCCTTGGATAAAAGAAACTGCAAATGCCAATCCCATACTTTTTAGAAAGATGTACACAGTTCAATAGTTCACAAATGCTGCTTGAAACTGATGTTGTTGTTGTGAAAATACCTCCAAACTATCCATACAATTTCAACAGACTCACAATTTGGAAGGAAAATAAATTGCATCAAGATACAGACATTTTCCTTTAAAATAAAATACAATTAGAACCAGACACAGATCAAACATGGGGGTGGGGGCAGAGGGAGAATACCCAGAGATGCAACCTTATAAATTTGGAGATTTCTTTTGTATTTCTGTTCTCATCTCAAAAATGGAGACATCTAAGTTTGCCTCATTTCTCCAAGTGGGCTTTGCTCAGTTCAGTGAAGGGGAGGTTTCTTTGGCTCTGACGTTAGACTTTATGAGCAGCAGGAATTCTTGTGGTCGGCCTGAGCGATTTCTTTCCAGTCGTACTGAATTCTTTCAGAAACATTTTCTCCTTTGCTTTTTTTATATTCAGCATTCTGAATTTACAAATGGCAGTATGTAAAATGTTCTTCCTTCAAGCTTTTTCCAATAGTTTTGCATCCACTCCCTTACTTTTCATATAACTATGATGATCATCCTCCCATATGGTTAGGCCATTCAATCAAAACCTCCATCCAGGTGCTGCATGTATAATGCAAGATATTTACAGTAAAGGGTCAGAAGCATAGAGAGTGTGCAATGGTGTCCTAACAGTTCCCTCCTCTGTTTATGTCTCTGGGACATAACAACCTCCTTCCACAGCAGTCAGGGTGCCTCATCATTATTACAATACAGACCTCTTTGCTTGCATTAGTGGTAACGCTGCAGTCTAACTTTGGCTACAACATCTGGGAGGGAGCAGGGAAATATGAGAGTCTGGAAACGCAGCCAATACAAGCTCAGCTGGGACAGCACAGGATGAAAAATCATCTGGAATGTGACAACATCAACTGCTTTCCAGTAGAAGCTATGGACCTGGAAGCAGCTGCGAAAAGTGTAATTTACCCATACTTAAAGCAAAAAAGAAGGGGGAAGGGACTTGTTTGCATGCTGAGACATGCATTCCCTGCTTCATTTTTATTCATATTTAGAATATGCAGAGATAAGGCTAGCTTACTGTAGATACTTAGGCATAAGTCTAGAAATTTTAGTCAAAAATTGATCTCCAAATCTTGGGTTGACTTATCCATGGGTCATTGCAAGTACTATAGCTTAACTCTAAACAAAAAATGAACCATGCCCTTGGGTTGCTGTGAATTTTCCAAGCTATATGACCATGTTCCAGAGGCATTCTCTCCTGTATGCCTCTGGAAAATGGCCATAGAGCCTGGAAACTTAACAGCAATCCAGTGATTTTGGCCATGAAAGCTGTTGACAATACAACCATGCTCTTCTCTGAAGAGTTATCAAAGGCAAGAGCTTTGTCTTGAGATAAACCAAAAGAAGTATTGAATATTTTTGCTTCAAAGCAGCTTCTGGCCTCTTTGAATGCCAGAGTAGGGAAATTGTAGTAGTGGTTGGGGATGGCTGACCCCTGAAGTGGCACTTTTCCCCTCTCCACCGAACTATCCAGACTCATCCATGAGTCACATAAAAATCCATAACTTTGGCCTCCAAATCTGCCCTTCACTTATACATGAGGTCCTTTAGGAATTTCTAGGTCTTCCAGTATGACTCAGTGGACAAATTCCACTGGAAGCTAATCATAAAATCACATTGAGGTATTTTCTTTAAAAAAAAACCCAGGCCCTCTAGCATGACCATAGTGTCATACTGGATCACCTAGAGCAGTGGTTCTCAACCTGTGGGTCCCCAGATGTTTTGGCCTTCAACTTCCAGGAATCCTAACAGCTGGTAAACAGCTGGGATTTCTAGGAGTTGTAGGCCAAAACACCTGGGGACCCACAGGTTGAGAATCACTGACCTAGAAATTCCTAGAAATAGCATTTTAATTAAATCGGTAAATAATCAAACCTTAAAATTCAAATATGAAGGGATACCTGTATAGAAAAAAGAAGAGCTTGGAAAAATATTTTTGGACTATCATTCTCAGAATCCCTGAGGCCCTGTTGACTAGAGAATTGTAGGAGCTATAGTTCAAGATGTAACCTTTCCCGAGCCCTGAGAATAAGGGACTTGTTTGTTGGCTTAACCAAAGTGTATTGCTTGTTTTTGTACCCAACTGCTTATGTGTACACATGTGTGGACATGCGTGTGGGCAAACTAAGGTGAATTCAGGAGGGAATAGAGCACGCCCAGTTGCATGGATGAATAATTAGGTTATATGGAAAATTAGGTACATTTTCTGCTCTACAGAGTTTTAGGTTTATTTGAAAACAACATGTGAATAAATCATTGATGGGAGAGTAGGATTGTGCTCTCTATTGTACCTTTGGCTTGCCACATTGGATGTACAACCTATAACTGGTGGTCAAATGTAATTCTGCATACTTTGTAATGTATCAGTACCTTTCTGTCAGTCCTCCAGAAGGATTTCATAGAATCATAGAATCAAAGAGTTGGAAGAGACCTCATGGGCCATCCAGTCCAACCCCCTGCCAAGAAGCAGGAATATTGCATTCAAATCACCCTTGACAGATGGCCATCCAGCCTCTGTTTAAAAGCTTCCAAAGAAGGAGCCTCCACCACACTCCGGGGCAGAGTTTGCCTATTATGAGTTCATTACCTAAAACTTATTTCAGTAAACTTAGGGGGAAAGTGCATATGATCTCATGGTCAGCAATGCTAAAAGAGAAAGGAATTCAGGGTGGACAGAGTTCCTGCATTTGTAGATTTCTGTGTACTTCTTACCTATCTCTGTTTTAACTTATTATCATTTTATGGAAATGGCCTCAACATTTTCCATAGTCCTCATTAATATTTTCCTTGCAATAAATAAAACAACAATTCTTCTCAGCTAGGATAATTCTCAACTACAGCCAGCTTTTCATATTTAATGTGGTTCGACCAGGCCTGGACAAATTTGGACCCTCCAGGTGTTTTGGACTTCGGCTCCCACCATTCCTAACAGCCTCCAGCCCCTTCCTTAAGCAGCTGATGGGGAAAAGGAAAGGGCCTGAGGCTGTTAGGAATGGTGGGAGTTGAGGTCCAAAACACCTGGAGGGTCCAAGTTAGCCCAGGCCTGGGTTAAACACATAAGACTACCGTGAAAGTGAACAGTATTGTAAGAATTTCTAGATCTCCCAGCATGAGTCTATAGTCAACTTGCACTGGAAACCAACCACAGATTCACATTGGATGTCCTAGATATTAATAGAGAAGCGTTTTTCTCTAGGAAGCTCTACATCCTCCAGCTCAACCAGAGAAAGTAGGCCATAGAATCATACTGGAGGGCCTAGAGGTTCCTAGAAAGAAGATTTTTAATCAGATCCATGAATGGTCAAATTTGCAAAAGTCAAATCTGGAAATGCGGAGGACTGCTACCAGAATGATATGATACATATCTTCAGGGGCTTGAATCTGAAGAAGTAAACTTTTCTTTTCTCGTGTCAGGAGCGAATTGAGAAGCTGCAAGTTTCTTCTCATGTGAGAGAATTGGCCATCTGCAAAGATGTTGCCCAAGTGACACCTGGATTTTTACCATCCTGTGAGGAGCTTCTCTCATGTCCCTGCATGAGAAGCTGGAGCTGACAAACAGGAGCTCACCCTGCTCCCTAGATTCAAACTGCTGACCTTTCAGTTGGCAGTCTTACTGGCACAAGAAGTAAACTGAAATCCACAAAAAACCATACTAAAATAAATCAGATTTTTTCCACTGTCCCCAATTTCATTTTTTATTACTGAAACCCATTAACACTGTTGTCTCCTTGAAAAATGGAAAACCAAGCAGCCTTTGTTAAATATTTTGAAAGAAATACATTAAAGGATTCTGCTTCCAACCTCTTGGGAGTGAAGGCTCTACTTTTGCAGCACAAGCAGCAAGGCGGGTAAGGACATGTTGTAGAAGGCAGATAACAAATAGATCACTACATAGGAAGCAAGTTAAGGAGCGTTCAATCTTAAAAACCACAGAGAGTCATTTTTTTCTCACCAGGTAATTAAGATGCAATTGCCTTCTAAAACAGCATTTAATAAGATTTCCCTTACTCCTCAATTAATAGGATTGAGGAGTAAAAATGTTTGAAATGAAGAAGTGTTGGGAAAATGGAAAAGCAGTACAGAAGTTCAGCATTTTGTGAAAGAAAAAAATGCAATAAATTCATTCATTTTGAAATTGTATAAAATACAAATTGCTTTTTGTGAATCTAACATGAATCATAATTCAGGGAAGTTCACAGGGACCTTCTAGTAGAGAATTTTAAGTAGCTTTTTCACCGGAACCTGAAGTGCGGATAGTGAGTCTGATAAGCAGCAACCAGCACCAGCAATCAGCCGTCCTTATGAATCCATGCACCTGGTAAGCCACCAAGATTGTTTTATTCAATCAGCTGAAAGTGATTCCAGACTGTGGTAATCTGCCAAAATATGCTGAGATACATTACAGTAAAAAACAGACATTTTTATACATTTCAGCCCTTTCAAATTCCCGCTCCTGCCCAGCTGGACCCAGCTTCACCGTGACTGGCTAAGCGCTGATGACATCAAAGAGGTCTCCCTGCAGAGGAGGGAGTGCTGCGTTCTCCAACCAATGGGAGAGAGTCCCTTGCCTCCAATGTAGATTTCCCTCTGTCCAACGGCTGAAGAGGGGTCGGGCAATCCAAGAGACAAAGATGCTGAAATCATTTATAACTGAATCACATTGTGGACAATGTTTGGAAACTTAGGAAGAAACAAAGGGGATTTTGAAAACTCCCTGAGATTTTATTGTTCTGGGGATTGTTATCATGCGCCTTGACGTCACGGGCTGATGATTCTGCATCAGTGTCCTTTGTATGTCCAACAGAAAGTATTGAAACAATTGAAACATTCACACCTATTTCCCATCCTAGACATTCCACAGATAGATAGATAGATAGATAGATAGATAGATAGATATTATTATTATTAATATTAACTTTATTTGTACCCCACTAGCATCTCCCGTAGGACTCGATGCGGCTTACAGATAGATAGATAGATGATAGATAGATAGATACCCCATTTTCCTAGTTTCCAACAGACCTCACAATCTCTGAGGATGCCTGCCATAGATGCAGGTGAAACGTCAGGAGAGAATGCTTTGGAACATGGCCATACAGCCCGGAAAACTCACAACAACACATACATTTGAATGTTCATATTGGAAAGTGCTTATTATACTTTTTCAGGTTGTATATCATTTGATGTCATGGCTGGTACAATAAACAATTCATTCAAGAGAGATATTATCAGGCTAGAAGGTGTCAGAGATGGGCAATCAAAATGATCAAAGATCCGCAAGCCAGGTCCTATGAGGAGCGGCTAGGGAGCTAAGTATGTTTAGCTTAGAGAAGGGAAGGCTGGGAAGGGACATGATGTTGTTTTTGTTTATTCGTTCAGTTGCATCCGACTCTTGGTGATCTCATCTCAGCTCCCTGCCAGCTGTGGCTACCACCAGCTCCTTCAAGGTCAAACTAGTCACTTCAAGGATACCATCCATCTATCTTGCCCTTGGTTGCCCCTCTTCCTTTTTCCTTCCATTTTCCCCAACATCATTACCTTCTCCAAGCTTTTCTATCTATTCATTTTGTGACCAAAGTACTTCATCTCTGCCTCTAATATCCTTCCCTCCAGTCAGCAGTCAGGTTTTATTTCCTGGAGTATGGACTGGTTGGATATTCTTACGGTCCAAGGCACTCTCAGAATTTTCTTCCTGACACCACAGTTCAAAAGTATCTATCTTCCTTCACTCAGCCTTCCTTATGGTCCAACTCTCGCATTCATGGGTTACTATGGAGACTACCATTGCTTTAACTATGCGGATCTTCATTGCCAGTGTGATGTCTCTACTCTTCACTGTTTTATTGAGATTGGTCATTGCTCCCCCCCCCCCCCCCCCCCGCACACCAAGAAGGAAATGTCTTCTGATTTCCTGGCTGCGGTCTGTGTCTGCAGTAATCTTCACACCTAGAAATACAAAGTTTGTCACCACCTCCACATTTTCTCCCTCTATTAAACATGATAAACATGTTTACATATTTGTAAGAATGTCATATGGTGAAAGAAAGACATGTCTGGTTTCTACTGCTCTGGAAACTTGGACATGGAGCAATGGGTTCAAATTGAGGTGGAGAAAGATTCCACCTAAACATGAGGAAGAACATTTGACGTGAAGAGTCATCAGAGAGAGTGGCATATGCTGCACCAAGTTGGTAGAGTCTCCTTCTCTGGATGGCCATCAGTCAGGGATGCTTTGATTGTGCATGGCATGGGGTTGGACTAGATTGGGGTCTCTTCCAACTCTGTGATTCTAAGTTGAGAAAGACTTAGCAATTTAATTCCTCAGGAGCAGTGGCAGGACTTTTGCTCATGCCCAGAATCACTTGCATCAGTTTTGAAATGCTTTTCAAAGGATACATTCCTGAAACTGAAAACTGGGCGAACTCCAGGCAGTTCCTCTTCTCCCCTGCAATGAGTTACTGTGGGCTGATGTGACTTGGCAGGAATGTCTTTGCCTCTAACCAAAAGAAAGGAAGGAACAGGAGGGGGGGTGAGAAGGAGAGAGGCGTGGAAGAACTTCAAGCCCCAGGCTCCTCTATTTCCCGCCCCTTTGGTGGTGGGGGGTTCAAGGGAGGAAAGAGGGAAGTCATAGAATGAAATGAGACTCATCCTTCCAAGTCTTAAGGAAAGGCAGTTGCTTTAGGCTGCTTTTCCCTTTGCCAGCTCCCCGTCTGGAGATGTCAAAGTGGTGCCCACGTTGCCATGGATTAAAACATTTAAAGATGTCTCTTTTGCTATCTGTGCCCCTGTGCAGAAGATTCCACCTCACTTTATGTCCTTGAAATAATTGGATTTTGAACAATTTGTCTTGTTATGGAAGCAAGGATTGGTGGGAAAGCTTCAGTGGAGACACCTTTTCCCTATGATAACTCTTCCAGGAGTGAATTTTCTTTCTGAAGAGTAGATTTCTCTCATTTCCTGTTGTCGCACCCCTGTTCTTGTCTCACCATGTTAAATTCTTGTGCCAGCAGGACTGCTGACCAAAATGTCAGTGGTTCAAATCTGGGAAGCAGGATGAGCTCACGTCTGTCAGCTCCAGCTTCCAATGGAGGGACATGAGAGAAGCCTTCCACAGGATGTTAAAACATCGATGCGTCCCCTGGACAACGTCCTTGCAGACAGCCAATTCTCTCACACCAAAGCAACTTGCAATTTCTCAAGTCACTCCTGAAACTTAAAAAAAATTGTTCCTAATTATGAGTCATATGTAACTTGGATGTCTATAACTCAGGGACTGCCTGTACAATAAAATATTATTTTTAAAAAAATTGAAGCAAGACTTATGGTAAGATGGAGAATAATGTGTATTTTTGTATATTTCTGCTTTATTTCTATTTTTTTCTCCTGCTTTTTCTAATTGCAGCATCTTTTATTGTGGTGAGCCCCCCTTTTTGGAACCTGGTTCAGCTGCACCCTTTTGGTGCAGACTTTGCACCATATGGTCCAAGGTAAATCCAGCAATGGGAAATTTCTGTGGTGACCCCCTTCCTTCGAAGACTTAAGGACAGGCTTCATTTGCTTAATGGTTAATCCAGTCCTGGGAGGGACCAGTGAAGGAAGAGGCGCTCCTTGCCTGCCACTGCCTGATCCAAGGGAAGGAGGCTTGGCAAGTGGATGGTACCACGTCAGCCACCACGGGAATGAGTGGAGGTGGGAAAACCAGGGGCCCTGCAATGTGAGAGGCTATTGATGCTGGGAACAACATCGAACCAATCTAAGGAAAGCTAGGGAGGAACTTTTTGGATGCCAAGATTCAATTGCAATCCTAAGCATGCTTTCTTGGAAGCTAGAGCTTTCTCTACCCATGGGATTCGCTACTGATTAGGCTCCAGCGGAGGAAAGCCAGCGTGATGGAGCAGCTTGAGCATTGGCCTGCAACTCTGGAGACCAGGGTTCGAATTCCCACTCAGGCAAAGTATAGTCTCTCATCCTCGGAGGAAGGTTGGAGCAGAACAAATCTTGCCAAAAACAACCCCAAAACACATGTAATAGTGTCAGCATAGGGTTTTTTTATCGTGTCAGGAACAAATTCTGGTGTAAGACACTTCTGGTGTAAGACAATTGGCAGTCTACAAGGACGTTGCCCAGGGATGTCTGAATGTGTAACCATCCTGTAGGAGGCTTATCTCGACCTTGCATGGGAAGCTGGGGCTGTCAGACAGGAGCTCACCCCATCTCACGGATTCGAACTGCCAACCTCCAGGTCTTCAGGTCAGCAGTTCAGCCAGCACAAGAATTTAACCCATTGCACTACTGCAGCTCCAAGCATAGGTTAGGAAAACACAATAACACCAAGACCTTTTTCTTAAAATCATATTTACAGCTGAGAGGGAGCCGAAATGGGCACAGTTATTTCAAAATCCCAATGCAGAAATCACATGTGAGATGAAGAAGAAAAGGACATGATTGAATAGAAATGAATTCTTCTAGGCTTAGAAAGTCGATCCAGCCTTGCATTTCCCCCGAATGGGCATATTACCTGTATATTTTTCATCAGGCTAAACAAGATCAAGACTGAATTCCTGAATTCCTCCAAGCTTAGAGAGATGGCCTTTGCTCATTCTTTAGTAGAGAAGGTAGCTTTTGGCTTAGCCTCACATTTCCCTGTCTGTAAAATGGATCTATTACCAAGCCTCTCTCCCTCACTCTCTCCATCTGTATTCAAGAGGAAAAGATCAACACCGAGGGCAGCAACTCTCTTGAGGTTGCCACATGCTCATCACTCTATGGGTTGCCTCCCCATATGGGAGGAGGGGAAATATATTGACAGAAAAAAAGAAAAGGAGGAAAGAGGAGGTGCCTGTGAGCTTCAAGTGAAATAGCTGAGCACCACAGAAAAACAGGAGGACAGTTAGTCCTTCCCTATGATGGGTCGCCTGAAAGCACTGGGCTGCAAGGGCTCTTCCTAGATTTAAGGGGAATTAATGCCACCATTTGTGGTACAGCAGGTTAAACCACTGATCTGCTGAACTTGCTTACCAAAAGTTTGGCAGTTCGAATCCAGGGAGCAGGGTGAGCTCCCATTGTTAGCTCCAGCTTCTGCCAACCTAGCAGTTTGAAAACATTACAATGTGAGTAGATCAGTAGATACCACTTCTGCAGGAAGGTAACGGTGCTCCACGCAGTCATGCCAGCCATATGACCTTGAAGGTGTCTATGGACAATGCTGGCTCTTTGGCTTAGAAATGGAGATGGGCACCACCACCACCACATTTCCGAGTCCGACATGACGACTTAATGTCAGGGGAAACCTTTGCCTTTACTAATACCACCACTAAGACTAGTGAGATTTTAGAGCTGGTTTCTGCTTTGAGATGCAATGCAAGAAAGAGGAAGATGAAACTTGAAGCAGTCTAACTTCTTTCTACAGGCCTCCAATCCCATGTGGAAGGGCTGGAATGTTGCCCAGTTGTCCACAAACTTCAGGAAGAACCAATAAGTATCATTGTGTACAGATCTGGAACTGAGGGAGAAAGGCTTTCTGTCCAAGATGCAGTTTGGCACCACTTTAAACAACTGTGGCTCAGTTTTATGGAATCCTAGGAATTGTAGTTTTGCAAGATCTTTAGCCTTCTCTGCCAAAGGGTGCTTGTGCCTCACCCAACTACAACTCCCAGGATCCCAGAGCAAGTGCATCCATTCTACAACCCTAATTTCCCGTCCTTTGGTCCCAAGCAGCCAAAATTCAAATGCATCCTTGCAGAATTCTAAAGGTATCTGCAACCTGCCTGTCTTTCTTTAAAAGAGCAGGAATTTTATTTATTTACCATATCAGTTGTGATGTATTTGAGAAACCACAAAGTTTCAAAACTTGCCTTCTATTATATAGAATGCAAGTTCTATATAATAGAATGCAAGATCTATATATAAATGTCCTCTGGCCACTTGGAGAGTTTCTGGTGTTGCTATAAGAATGTTCTCCATTGTGCATGTGGCAGGGCTCAGGCTGCATTGTAATAGGTTTTTTTTGGGGGGGGGGGTTTGTCATGTCAGGAGTGACTTGAGAAACTGCAAGTTGCTTCTGGTGTGAGAGAATTGGCTGTCTGCAAGGATGTTGCCCAGGGGACGCCCAGATGTTTAAAGGTTTTACCATCCTTGTGGGAGGCTTCTCGCATGAGGAGCTGGAGCTGATGGAGGGAGCTCATCCGTGCTCTCCTTGGATTCAAACTTGCGACCTGTCGGTCTTCTGCCAGCACATGGGTTTAACCCACTGCGCCACCGGGGACTCCTATAGTAATACATGGTCTGTGATTTGTTC
The DNA here is from genome assembly GCF_037176765.1 of Anolis sagrei. Taxonomy (NCBI): domain Eukaryota; kingdom Metazoa; phylum Chordata; class Lepidosauria; order Squamata; family Anolidae; genus Anolis; species Anolis sagrei. The sequence goes on along the minus strand of NC_090026.1, from coordinate 101,615,910 downwards.
TTCTCCACACAAAGAGCAGGGAGAACAAGTGACTTTTCAGACTGCAAATCCCAGAATCCAGCAATCAGGCCAGTTGGGAGATTCTGGGCCTTGTCCTCCAAAAGGTAGTTCCCACCATCCCACAAGCTCCGTTTTTGGAAGGCATTTTTGGAATCCAGGAATCGGGGTTGTTGTAGGTTTTTCCGGGCTATATGGCCATGTTCTGGAGGCATTTTCTCCTGACGTTTCGCCTGCATCTATGGCAAGTATCCTCAGAGGTAGTGAGGTCTGTTGGATGTAGGAAAATGGATATATATATGTCCAGGAATCTGTTTTTTTTGGGGGGGGGGGGCGTCAGAAGTTCCCCCTTGGGTCCTCCTTCCTATCTCCTTCACCTTGGTGGCAGGACCTGGACAGCTCCTGCTTGGAAAGTTGCTGGTCCCTTGCTGCCTGCTTGCAAGTTGCAAGCCCTAACCAAATAAAATCAAATATAAATCAACGTGTGCGACCCACCCACCAAAAAAGGGGGGAGGAAATAGGATGGAGGAGAGAGAAAGGAGGAGGGATGGAAGGAAGGAGGGAGGGAGGAGGGAAAAGGAAAAGGAAAAAATAATAATCCAGACAGCCAGTCAGATTTTCCTTTGTAAAGCCTCAAAGTGTCCACGTCCTCAAAAAGAATGGAACCAATTTGAGGAGCCCCCCGCCCTCCTTGCTCTCCTCTCTAGGACAGGTGGTCACGTGACGCCAGGCGCTCCCTCTCCGCCCGCCCCTCCCTCCCTCCTTCCCCGGGCATCCTTCTCCTTGCCGCTTTCCCATTGGCTGCGGCGCATTCGACGGCTCTGCCTGAGCGGGGAACCTCCTGCCGTATAAATAGGGCCGTCGGGCGCTTTATTATTTTAGCATCCCGGGCAGCAGCAGGTTTCTGCTAAGTTTGGAGTACACGCCGCCCCCCGACTGTATGCCTGCGTCCCTTAGGTCCTAAGCTCTCCACCGACACCAAGGGACTCTTGAAACACAAGGAGTCTGCATGTCGAGGCAGTAGACATGCTCAGCTTTGTGGATACACGGATTTTGTTGCTGCTCGCAGTAACTTCATGGCTAGCAACCAGTCAATGTAAGTGCCTTTAGATTGTTTGGGGAAGGGAAAGAGGAGGGGGCAAGGTCAGGTTGTCCTGCCCTCAATGTCCTGGGAGAGAGGGTTAAAGAGGGGATTTGGTCTTGCATGCATAGATTCTAGGCATCATCTTGCATGCATTGACTATATGGAAATGCTCCAGAACCACAACTTTTTGAACTTTTGGGACCACAGCTCTCTGGGCCCTTCCACCCCTATATCCCAGAATATCAAGGCAGGAAATCCCACATTATCTCAGTGTGGACTCAGATAACCCAGTTCAAAACAGATATGGTAGGATTTTCCGCCTTGATATTCTGGGGCATCTATGAATCCTTATTGACTGGGGGATTCTGGGATTTGTACTCCCCAAAATAACTTTTCCAAGCTTGCATTCTTCATGGAAATATATAGGCATGCTTCATAACCAGAGGTTGGGAAAGTTACTTTTTGGACCACAACTCTCTTTATCTTATTGACTGGGGGATTCTGGGAATTGTGATCCCCAAGATAACTTTTCCAACCATGCATGCTTCATGGAAATATGGGCATGCTTCATAACCAGAGGTTGGGAAAGTTACCTTTTGGACCACAGCTCTCTGAATCTTGTTGACTGGGAGATTCTGGGAATTGTGCTCCCTAAAATAACTTTTCCAACCTTGAATGCTTCAGAACCAGAGGTTGGGAAAGTAACTTTTTGGATCACAGTGCCCTCAATCCCCAATACAGCTTTCTTCAGAGAGGGATTCTGGGAGTTTATGCCCCCCCCCCCCAAAGTAACTTTTCCAGACAGGAAACCGACTTCTGATAACAATTGGCCCCGAGGAAATACTATGTTGGGGTGAGATGATAGAATTCTAGTCCTACAGCTCTGCATAGCAAAGTTTTTCCAACTTCAGTCAGACTAAACAAAGAGTTTAGAGGGTTGCTGTGAATTTTCCAGGCTGTATGGCCATGTTCCAGAAGCATTCTCTCCTGACATTTTGCCTGCATCTATTGCAAGCATACTCAGAGGTTGTGAGGTCACACAACCTGCCATATATGCAAGTAAAACGTCAGGAGAGAATGCTTCTGGAACATGGCCATACAGCCTGGAAAATTCACAGCAAGCAAGTGATTCCAGCCATGAAAGCTTTTGACAATACAAAGAGTTTAGACTTAATCAAAACTTTAGTGAACTCTCTGCCTCCTTGGCTCCTTATATAGAGTCTTGGAAAGGAGTCAAAATGTCTCCCTATCCAGTTCTATACCTATCCCACATACTTTACCTTTTAAAAGAGGGAAGAAAGCAAAACAAAGTCCTTTCCCAATAATTAAAAATAGTGTTTAAATGGTAGGAAAATCAATTGCAATACATTTGATATGTAGGGAGATAAAGGCCCCCATGCAGTCTCCTCAGAGAAGTTGAAATATATTCTTTTTTTGTTTCAAATTGCTCCATATTCTGGAAAGAATTCAGAAAACAATCTAAAATCCCCAAGAACAGTCCCTTCTTTAGGGCGTTGGACTTGAGCTTTGTCTGGAATTGGAGAGTTGTAGATGCTCACAAGGCGCCCTCTAGAGGGAAGCAGGAAGCAATGCAGGGATCCAACTTTGCATGTCTGCAGTCCAGATGGACCAATTTTGGGGAAAAGCTTGCCAAAAATTATTTTTGGGAGCATTGAGTGGCTCATTAACTAGACAAAGACACAAGGAGAGTAGGGAGAGCATATGTGAGGAACTGACTCTAGATGACTCGCTCAAAATGTTCTCTATTTCCTATGGGCATTTTGTATACAATTACAACCACCAGAAAAGCTCTCCATGTTTTGTTATTTTCTGTGCAAGAAACAAATCAAAAAGACTAATGGAAATTCCAGGAGTCTTCCAACACACTATGTTATGCTTTATCTATCTCTTTTGGTAGAGAAGACATCCAAACTTTTCCTCACAAGATCATTAAAAAAAATTGTGTCAGGAGCGACTTGAGAAACTGCAAGTTGCTTCTGGTGTGAGAGAATTGGCCATCTACAAGGATGTTACCCAGGGGACACCCGGATATGTTGCCATCCTGTGGGAGGCTTCTCTCATGTCCCCACATGGGAAGGTGGAGCTGACAGACAGGAGCTCACCCTGCTCCCTGGATTCAAACCGCTGACCTTTCAGTCATCAGTCATGCTGGCACAAGGATTTATGCCATTGAAACACCGGGACCTCCTATCATTGAAAATGATATTAGTCTGTAATTCAACACTCAGCAGGATAATCAACCAAATAATATCTGAAAAAATATTCATACCCATACAGATTTAGATACGGAGTGAATGGGAGAATTCGAAACCGTTATTAGATAGCTGCTGCAAGGCTAATCCCAGAAAATAAATGTATATATTATTCTCATACTCCAGAGTGATTTTTACCTGCACAATGAATTTGTGAAGTAGGTTAAGGCAAGCCAGCCTTCAGGTTGCTCATTGGCTTATGGTGGCCACATTAATTTGACAGAGTTTGGCAAGGAATATTCAGATTGTTTTGCCAGTTCCTTGCCCTGAAATAAAGCCTACAGTACTTGGCATTCGTTGACAGTCTCCCATCCAAATACTAGCCAGAGCTGAGCTTACTTAGCTTCCAAGGTCAGATGGGATCTGGCACCTTTTGCGTGTTCAGGCCTTCCATATCATAGGTATCCTAAATTTAGTGTGCTCTGAACAAGTGGAAGTTGTAGTGTTCATACTGGATCCATGCAAGCCATATCTTCTAAACTAGGCATGGGCACACTTCGTCCCTCCAGGTGTTTTGGACTTCAATTCCCACAATTCCTAACAGCCAGTAGGCTGTTAGGAATTGTGGGAATTGAGGTCCAAAACATCTGGAGGGACGAAGTGTGCCCATGCCTGTTCTAAACCAAATCACACCCATAAGAAAGGGTTTACTCTGCCACGTTGTATTTGGCAGACAACTGGATTGAACAAAGCAACCTGGAAGGCATAGTTTTTGTTAAAGAGCTGCTACAATTAGTTATTGAGCTGTAATCCAAAATAATTTAGGAGTGCCTTTGTGCTCTTTACAATTGCATTCAATGCCATCAGCTTGTTCCTGTCTTGTACAGCTGTAATTATATTCAGATTTACTTATTCCTCTAGTGGCCAGGGGAAAAAATGGCGTTTTCCCCAACCAATAAACTTCCCTCCCCTAAACAAAATTGGTTTACTAATATTACATTTGCAAAAAGAATGCCTGACTGTATTCTATCATCTTGGAGGGAAAATGAATTTAATTTGTTTTTATTCCCCCAATCCTTCAGATAATTATAAACACACTCAAGAAAGTGTGAGTACACTAAAGTAACAATTTAGTCACGATACAAATCAATGTGGACTCTTTGTTATCCCTTACCAGCATTTCTATTGAATGTAGTAGTAGCATAGCCCCTAGTGGTGCAATAGGTTAAACCTGTGTGCCAGCAGGACTGCTGACTGATAAGTCAGTGGTTTAAATCAGGGAGAGCAGGTTGAGCTCCCTCTATAAGCTCCAGCTCCCCATCTGGGGACGTGAGAGAAGCCTCCCACAAGGATGGTAAAACTCAAACGTCTGGTCATCCCCTGGGCAACATCCTTGCAGACAGCCAATTCTCTCACACCTGAAGCAACTTGCAGTTTCTCAAGTCACTCCTGACATGAAAAAAAGTAGCAGCACAGGTAATACTAACAAGAATAGTAACAATCATCCATTTGATGCATTAAAGAGCGTTATGGGTTTTCTAATAAAAGATTATGGATTTAGGCTACAGTTCTGGTAGCTTGAATTTTATCAGTAAAGTGATGGGTTCACTCTGTTTTAGTCTAACCTTTAATGGACCAAACTCCCCAAATAGGTTCAGTGCCCTGGATAGTTCTTTGAAAGTTCAAACTAAAGCTTGGAGCACCAGCTATCACTGGTTTTCAGCAAAGATTAAGGCCCGTTGAGTGCAATCCAATTTGCTTCTCAACAAACATGCTCAAGGTTGCTGTGAGGACCTCACAGCCTCTGAGGATGCCTGCCATAGATGTGGACAAAATGTCAAGAGAGAATGCTTCTGGAAATGGCCATACAGCCCGGAAAACTCACAGCAACCCAGTGATTCTGGCCATGAAAGCCTTCAATGACACATTGAACATACACAACATTACACCGCATAAACACCTCTTACATCAGACTACACTGCTGATGTTCATGTGCTGATTTCCTTAATCCTCGTGTGAAGTTGCCAGACCCCAAAACCCGAAGTTCTGTCTGACACAGAACGAAAACCCAAGAGTGACAATTGTTTGCTCTGCTTCTTAGACAAAAATCTTTATCTTCTTTCCTTCCCTCTGAAATGCATCTCAGAGAGAAAGGGCATGGAAAGGAATTGCTGGAGTAACCAGATTGAAAAATCCCACTGCACTGTAATGAAAACTGCAGACTTCAAGTGGCAAGCAGTGTGGCCTTGTCTGAACAAGCAATCCTGTTGCTAGTTCAGAACAAAACAATTGCAGCAATTATGGTTTCATTGCTGTGATGCCTTTCAAGTCAGTTCTAACTTATGGTGACTCTATAACAGGCATGGGCAAACTTCAGCCCTCCAGATGTTTTGGATTTCAACTCCCACTATACCTAACAGCCTCAGGCCCATTCCTTTTCCTCCTCAGCCGCTTAAGCTAAACGGCTGAGGGGGGAAAGGAAGGGGCCTGATGCTATTAGGAATGGTGGGAGTTGAAGTCCAAAGCACCTGGAGTTCCCAAGTTTTCCAGTGTCTGCTCTATAATAGGGAGTCTTCATCTAAGACTGAGAGAGTGTGACTTGCACAGAGTCACTTAGTGGTTCCCAAAGCCAAGCAGTAACTCCAGTCTTTGTCTCCTAGAGTCCTTTTCCAACACCTAAACCACCACCTTACACTGTTAAATAAGCAATTATTAAAGACAGGTTGAAACAGTGGTGAAAAGCTGGGCTGAGATTTGGGAAATTCATGTTCAAGTCAAGCCTCCAATGCCTTGATCTCATTGCAGGAATCTCCAATTTCCAACTTGTGGGATGGATTAGATTGCAGGGACTCTATACTAGGCATGATCAAACTTTGGCCCTCCTGGTGTTTTGGACTCCCACTCCCACAATTCCTAACAGCCTACTAGCTGTTAGGAATTGTGGGAGTTGAAATGCAAAACAACTGGAAGGCCAAAGTTTGCCCATGCCTGGTCTATACAGTAGTACAGCTGAAATATGAGGAGCGAAAAGAAAAAGGCCTGAGGATGTTACGAATTGTGGGAGTTGAAGTCCAAACACCTGGAGGGCCAAAGTTTGTCCATGCCTGGTCTATACAGTAGTATAAATGAAATATGAAGAGCTGCACTGGGAATGCTGGATGATATATTTTTACACCTTTTTATTTGAACAGTAGATCCCTCCTCCATGCCACATCACAAAACGTGGCAGTTGGGAGTTGTTTTGGGAACACAATCCCATAATCCTTGGTGTACAGAACTAGTATGCCATCTTTTTTTCTTTCTTGGTTTATTTATATTTGGGGGATTTTATTTCCTCATCCTGGAACAATTAAATGTGCAATCACTTCTTAATCTAGAGCAGAATCAATGTTGAAAAAGAAAGATTGGCTTTGTTGGTGAATCTTTGAACTCCTGAATTCCCAAAACTCTGGATACCACCTTTCATGGCAGTTTTGTTCAACTGACTCTCATATCTGAAAGAATACCTCAACCAAGATAATACTTGTTAAACAAAACAAGTTTAATGCTATTTCAAGACTATGGAGAACATAGTTTATGGGAAGATAGGGGGGGAAACCCAATGTATATGCAGTGTTCCATTAAAGGCCTTTTTATAGGTCCTGGCTTTGAATCTTATGCACGTTTTATTAGATGTATCCACTAGCTCAGGCATGGGCAAACTTCGGCCCTCTGGGTGTTTTGGACTTCAACTCCCACAATTCCTAACAGCTGGTAGGCTGTTAGGAATTGTGGGAGTTGAAGTCCAAAACACCCGGAGGGCCGAAGTTTGCCCATGCCTCCATTAGCGTCTTGAGATTAGGGGAAAATCTTTTCCAGGTCTGATATCAATATGCTGTAGTATCAATGTTTAATTAGCTTTGAAATTTGTAATTTCATAGTTGTATCAGTAGCATTTTAATAAAAATGAATTCTTTAATTGACAAACATCTGTGATGTTAAATTAATTGTCTGTTTGTTTTCCTTTTTCTTTGTTTTTTTCCCAGACGTTTATGAGGTCAGTATTATTATTATTTTCAAAGTACAATATACAGTGGGCTGACTATACTACTTCTGCTTCTTCTAAGTATCATCAATTGCTAATGCTAGTTCCCAAGAAGTGCATGGACAAGCTGTCGCTTATTAAGTATGATGAGGGCTGTCCTAAAATGTATCCACCCCTAGTTTCCTGATGGGCAGTCCTTCTTATTTAAAAAAAACCCTTGTTACCTATATAGGTGAATGTAAGATTCGGAGGCTGTAGCATAACTGCAAAGGTTATATTGCATGTGCAACCATTTTGGATATTACCGGTACTAGCTAGATTTTACTTTTACAAGCATCATTTCACTTGAAAAGCATGAATGACTTCAGGTATGACTTTTAAATCATCTCTCTCTCTTTTTTTTATTGCATGAATTAGCACATGCTAATTAATGTTAATTTTCCCTTCTTGGTCATTAAATTGTAAGCTAATTGGTAAGCTAATATCTTAATTTAAGCTCTCATGGTGATAAATGGATAATTTGATTTTTTTTTCTCTCTCTAACTTACTATTCATTTCTTTTCCAGGCAAGGGAAGGACGAAGGGTAAGCAATTTGAAGAGATTCTCATATAAGCATTAGAGAGAAAGAGATTGTGAGATCTTTTATAATTTCCAAACAAGTTCCTGATAGTTTTGTTTCAAAATAAAACATTTTAAGGAGAAAAATCAAAGCTCTGTATCTGAACCTGAAAGTAAATACTATCAATTTCAGATGAATTTACTTAAGAACACAGGTAAAACTCTATGCATACCAGAAGTCTGTTTTATCCTCATGTACTGAGACGTTTAAAATAATTTAATGTGATTTATTTTCATGTCATTGTGAGTGGGGTGGAACCTGAAATGAAAAGAATTGCAATCAAAAGTATTTAGATGTATTTAGGATTCATGTGTAAGTTGGCTGAAGACAGACTCTAATTCAGGCACGGGCAAACTTTAGCCCTCTGGGTGTTTTGGACTACAACTCCCACAATTCCTAACAGCCACAGACCCCTTCCTTTCCCCCCTCAGTTGCTTAAGAGGCTGAGGGTGAAAAGGAAAGGGCCTGAAGCTGTTAGGGATGGTGGGAGTTGTAGTCCAAAACATCTGGAGGGCCGAAATTTGCCCATGGCAGCTCTAAAGAGTCCCTCTGTGAGGGAGAAAGGATGGGATATAAAACAAAGTAAATAAAACATAAATAAATAATAATAAATAGGAAAAGTGAATATTAAATCTCAGAGGAAAAGCATTCTGAAGAATGTCTCAGTAATAAGTGTGAATCGTCTACATTCAAAATATTTGCAAGACATACTGCAAATATGGAGAATAATATGGAGATTAATGTGCATTAAATGCATACAGTATCTAAAGTTGAACTAATTCATAGTATATTTGTGTTTGTTTTTGTTAAAGCCATGTTTTAAATAAATGTAAATATAGGTTCAACTATACATAACTGATTAGTTTCAAAAGCAGTGATATATATGGTACTATTTATCATATTGCCATTTACAGAAAGCTCATCTTAATATTATACATGCCTATTCTAATTGTTCTAAATTCTATTTATTTGTGTTTGTTTTTCAGGGCCCCAGAGGAGACAAAGGGCCACGAGGAGAAAGGGTAAAGAGCTCTGATATATATGTGTCAGTTTTTTTCATGACGTTGAAATCTTTCTTAGAGAAACAGGAAAGTGTTTGGTCATATGAGCCACATAGAGCTATGCACGTCAACTTGGATATAAGAACCATCTATTCCAGTGGGATATTCCCAAGGAAATGTAGACAAGCAACATATATCTCCTGAGTTATTGAGCTGGATCCTAATGATGTTGGTTGAATTTCAATCCTCTTGAAATTGATTGGAAAAACCAATTGGAACTAAATGAAGTTCTGACCATTTCAAAATTAAACATATGACAAGGCATTCTGACTTATTTAGTTACAGTTATCCAAATGTCCTCTCTGTGTTGCTGTGAGTTTTCCGAGCTGTATGGCCATGTTCCAGAAGCATTCTCTCCTGACGTTTCGCATACATCTATGGCAGGCATCCTCAGAGGTTGTGAGGTCTGCCATAGATGCAGGCCAAACATCAAGAGAGAATGCTTCTGGAACATGGCCGTACAGCCCAGAAAACTCACAGCAACCCAGTGATACAGGCCATGAAATCCTTTGACAATACATCGGCCTCTCTGTGTTGTCTTCTCAAACAGATACTTCTATTTGTATCTATGAGGGACTGTATGATCAAACACATTTACTTGGGGAAACGTATGCAATTTGAAAAATTAAAGTTCACATAAAGCTATACAGGAATACCTGTATTGCAATGGTTCTCAACCTGTGGGTTCCCAGATGTTTTGGCCTTCAACTCCCAGAAATCCTAACAGCTGGTAAGCTAGCTGGGATTTCGAGGTGTTGTAGTCCAAAACACCTACAACCCACAGATTGGAAACCACTTTTGTATGTCTTTATGTGAAGTCACTCATTTAACTGATTGGAAGGTTGTTGGCAAAGGGCCCTAAACTTTATTATTCTTGTCCCATTGAAGTATCTGTAATTGACTGCAGCTAATGTTCTTCAGGTTTAAGGTCTTCAGAATGCAATCACTCTCAAAACAGTTTTACTCCAATTAGTTATAGATTGCAATCTCATTAGTGGAAGTTCAAGTTGAGAAAGAAAGGGTAGGAATAAATTAAATAAATCTAGTGGTCAAAATCCTGACATTACAGCCTATAAACAACCCCAAAAGAGGATATCTTGCTTTGCTAAAGGCTTTTATCACTGAGTTGCTATGAGTTTCCCAGGCAGTATGGCTATGTTCCAGAAGCATTATCTCCTGACATTTCACTCACACCTCTGGTAGGCATCCTAAAAGCTCACAGCCTCTGAGGATGGCTGCCACAGTTGTGGGTGGAATGTCAGGAGAGAATGCTTCTGGAACATGGCCATACAGCCCGGAAAACTCACAGCAACCCAGATATCTTGCTTCTTTGTTAGTTGTTGTTAAAAAGTCATAATTAAAATTAACACCTGTGTCTTCTCACAATGAGATGGCAGGTCTGGTGCCAATTGGTTGTTAAGTTTCTGATAATTAGTTTGTGTAGCCATCCTACTAATTGTGAGTGTGTGGCAGCTTTTATAGTTGTTTAGCATATCTATGTGAATATTGATGTTAACAAACCCACTGAGTCAGAGACTACAACAATACAGTATCCAAGTTTAAAGTATTGGTGCCCAAGCATTGGGCCCTCAGATATTTTGGACTTTAACTCCCAGAATCCCCAGCCTACTTGTCCAATAGTTAGGAATTCTGGGAACTGAAGTCTAAAACATCTGTAGGACCAACATTTGAGAACCACTGTTTTAAAAAGTTCACATATGTCTTCTTCTTACCTATTGTCTGCTCATTGACATAAATGCAATCTTAATTATACAACAAAACCCATTTTGCTTTCCTACAAGATTCTCTCACAACCCTTAGCTAAAATATCTCATCAACAGCAGGAAAATGATTTATCCCATCCACTTGCACAGATGATAGGATTTTTATTGTTTGTTTTTGAGATGTATATAGTGTCTCTTGATTGTTAGGAGGAGAGAACAAGGAAGGAAACTATGTTCAGTCATGGATCTGAGAGTCAATATTCTTTGGTGTTTCTGCCAAGACATCAGGAGGGCAGTCACCAAATGAGTAAATTACCAGAGCTTGAAAAAGTTACATTTTTTGACTGTAGTTCCCCAAATCTTCAAGTTAGTTGGAAGGTTCTGGTAGTTGTGGTCCAAAAATATAGCTTTCCCAATCTCTATTTTTCACATGCTTGTATAAATACATTTTGTGTCTGTAGGCAAACACTCTGACATGTGTAATATTGGCATACATGTCAAGTAGACAGAAATACTTATTCTTGTCCATTATGTATGCAATGGCAAATATAGATTAGCCTCCACGTAAACTGTGATACATCCCTATAGTTGTAAAAGATTGTCCTTTCCAGGCCTACTTTTGGTTGATAGTTTTCTCAGCTGTAGGCCAAAGTGAATCAGCTACTACCATTTGACATGGTGTGAAACCCGCCATATGACTCACTAACCCTAACACAGCTCACTAGCTAAATTACTGGAGTCTTGTATAAGTTTGACACCGCCACCACTTCTTTTTGAACACTTATATTAGATACACACACCATCAATTATGCTTTTGGAAGAGTAGGATACATAGCTTATTTTCTATCTTTGTCTTGGGGTGCATCTACACTGTAGAATTATTGACACCACTTGAACTGCCCTGGCTTGATGCTATGGAATTGAGGGAGTTGTAGTTTGGTGAGACATCTATGTACTTTCTAAGAGCAGGCTAAAGAGCGTGTAAAAGAACTTAATTCCATAGCATTGAGCCATGGTAGCTCAAGTGGTGTCAAGCTCCATTAATTATTCAACATAGATCAGACATGGGCAAACTTGGGCTCTCTAGATGTTCTGGATTTCAACTCCCACAATTCCTAACAGCCTATTGGCTGTTAGGAATTGTGGGAGTTGTAGTCCAAAACACCTGGAGGGCCCAAGTTTGCCCATACCTGGCATCGATGCATCCTTGGTATGCAGGCCCCAATTTCATCCCAGCAAAATAAGAAACCAAAGGGCAGTAACATATTAGCTCATTTTAATAATGCTAAGTATTTAAATGCATTCTGAGTCACCCAGATGTCTTTGCGCTTCTGAATGACCTGAATGTTATTTCATCATGAACAACAGTAAGCTGAGGCTTTGTTCAGAATTCTGCCAATCCCCACTTCTCAACGTAGTGTGAAATTGCAAAGTGAGGTATTCAGGGCGTGAAAATACCCATATTGTCCTTGACATTAATATGTACCAGTATGGAAAATGGCTGCCATAGGGCATGAATATCAGATGATCCAGAGGTGTTTTAGGAATGATTCTGATTCATCCTGTGCAAATCCATTAGAATAAATATTGAGGCCGATTGATCTCTTTCTCTATATATTACATATTCTGCCCCCGAAATATATTTTGAATTTTAATGTCAATTCTTTTAATTGTCATTTGGAACACAGATACTGTAGTCCCCAAATCTGCTTAGTAAAGAGAGCCTTTGATTTCACCTGTAGGTTAAACCTAGAATATACCAAGGTGGCATGGGACTATATTTCCAAATTGGCTTGCTTTATGTTCATCTACAGCAGTGGTTCTCAACCTGTGGGTACTCGGATGTTTTGGCCTTCAACTCCTGGAAATCCTAACAGCTAGTAAACTGGCTGGGATTTCTGGGAGTTGTAGGCCAAAACATTTTAGTACCCACAGGTTGAGAACCACTGATCTATGTCATCATAAAAATATATATGAAATTATGAAAAATTATTAGTGTATGAAGCCCCAACTCCACTTTTAAGTATTGGCCTTGAAAACCCATATGTTTAGATATTCAGATTAGTTACTTATTGTGTTAAGTTAGAATAATGATGTTTTGACCATGTTAGTATTACCCACCACAAACAAGAATAGATACCAGGAGTACAGATTACCCTGATTACTTTTTTTCCATCATAAGTAACATCAAGCATAGGTTTAATAGAGGAAATATTGAATCAGACCATGTATTTGCACCAAAAAAAGTTTAAAAGCTATTGGAATACTTACCATGTTCTCACTCAATACCTTCATAAGTGTCCCAGTGCCACTGTATGGAGAGAGACAGTGTGGTATAGTGGTTTGAGCATTGGACTGTGACCCTGGAGACCACGGTTTTAATCCCCACTCAGCCATGGAAACCTACTGCATTACCTTGGGCTTGTCAGATCCTACCAGCCTCAGGGGAAGCAATGGCAAACCCTCTCTGAATAGTCTGGCCAAGAAAATCCCTTAGGGCTCCCATAAATTGGAAAAGACTTAAAAGCAAACAACCACTATATATGGTCTTCCCTATCACTATTCATTACTGGTTAGGCTGGTTAGGCCTAATATGCAGTCTAACAATCCACGGAGGCCACATAATCTAAATCCCTGTCCTATGAGAAAAGCTCTGTATATGAAAAAAGTGTCCTGTGCTGATAGAAATATTTCTGCATATTGTCACCATATTTTAAAATTTCTTATTCATTCACATAAGCCGGTCTTCTAATAACACATTGCAAGAACTCAATGTAATTAGGTCCCAGTGTCAAATATGCTCAAATTGTGAATCCAGCCTTCCTCCATGCATTAAATCTTCCAACAGTGCATTCCTCCTCATATCTGTTCGGGAACAAATCCCATTGCATTCAGGAGTTGTGTCTACGAAAGTATATATAGGATTGTTTCCAAAAGCTCCAATGTTATAAGCCCAATGAGTTCAGATACTTCCACCTTATAGCTGCTGTAAAGTATGAAGATATTTTGGATTGTTCAAGAATTACAGGTGAATGACAGTTGCTTTGAGGTTTCCTCTTCTATTTTGCTCTTCGGTTATTAAAATACATTTAACATGATATGCATGTCTTCCCCATAGGGTCCAGCAGGTGAACCAGGCAGAGATGGTGAAGATGGTCCACCAGGCCCCCCAGGGCCCCCTGGTCCTCCCGGTCTTGGCGGAGTAAGGCATCCAAAGTTTTAATTTATTGGAGCTGCATTGTAGTATTTAATGATACATATAATGTCAAACAGATCATAAACGTTCCAGGAAAGGGCATTTAATACAAGCGTCCCTGGTTTAGGTTAGGGACCATAGGATTGTTGAAAACCAGGGATCATCAAAATATGGAACCCAGTCTATTTTTAGCTTGCAAATGGGTTTTGACTGCCAAAAGACACTTCTGCACAAGGTCACACAGTACATAGAAGGTCGTGGAAACATGACAAAATAGGTTGAAAGAATAAACCAGGCATGAAAAGTATGGGTTCTGGTTATAATTGAAAAAGATGAAAATAGTGAATCGTTGAAAAAGTGGGGGATACCTATCTACTTTATCTTGGTTACAATTATATACTTTACCTCCACTCACTAAACATCAATTTTCCTGGTCATAATTTAATCTGATAGATGTCTACACAGAGAAACTAACATTCATACCTTTTACTGTTTTATAAAATATCTTTCATGATCATGAGCATTATGTGGTAAGATTATCACACACACACACACACACACTTATTTTCACAAGTAGGAACCCCTTGATATAGAAATAGTGTAATTATTGTAATAGTAATTTCTCCCTTTTTCAACTCCCACAGAACTTTGCTGCTCAATATGACGGATCCAAATCAGCTGATCTTGGCCCAGGACCTATGGTAAGTAAAAGTTTCATTGCATGGCCAAATATTATGAACAGGTCAAGACTCCTTTGAAAGATGTATAACTTCCCCACAGAGCACTATAATGCTAATCCATAAATCCAGGTGGTTAGTTACTTTAAGGCTTTGGACTTAATAGTCTTACATATCATCATGTCGAAAGCTATAAGGTGATCCTGATGTGCTTGGTCTTCTTGCTTTTTCTAATGAGAGCCTGGACTTAAGCCCCAAAGACATGCCCTGACAGCACCAACTGTAGCCAGACATGTGGCAACCCACAGGCCTCCTGCAGTCTGCTTGTCATGGATTGAGAAAGGCCTTGCTGGGAAGACATTTACAATTTGTGGATTGTATACAGATCTCATCTTAGAACTTTAGTGGATTTTAGATGTGTCAGCCATCTAGTATTCCCTTATTCCCACCTCAAGAGTTGCTGACTTGAGGAAACCTCTGTTGTGTTTGATGAACCAGGAACTGATTATCTAATTAGCCATGTGAGATACTTGATGCTTTGGCTTGTGAAAAATTTCTTCTTCTGTATTTTTCTGCTTGTAAAATGCCTGGAGCTAGGCCTATAGGCTATAACCCAAAGACTCTTCATGAGTAATAGAGCCATTGCTTGTTCAGAGAATGCATAGTTGTAACATAGCATGATACATTGTTGATAGCTTATATAAAATTCAGGCAATACAGAGCCAATTATCATTAATTTGGTTGGCCGGCTGCCTGGTTATCTGGCAATCAAGTTGACTATCCATTTATTCCATAGAGCTGAAGTTAATGATAATTTGTTGCATAATAGTGGATAAGTTAATTAAAATCATTTAGCCAGAGTTTTCAAGTAAGTCTATTTCCATCTCTGTTTCAATGTGAGCTCATTTACATGAACTGAAAGTATGGATTCACAGGAACCTGTTTCAAAATAAGTATATGGCTAGAATTTTAGCACTCTTTACATTTTTATTTGTTCCCTTGATCCCTTGATACTTAGCTTGTTGGCTTCAAAATTAATCATGTTGATAACTGATTTTGATACACCTGATTTTCCAGGAAGTGTGTTTTGCTGAGGTGATTTTCATTTATATTTCCCCCAATAAAAATGCTCTAGCTGTCTTCCATGCAAATCATTAAACCAGTTAATTAAATTAAAACTGTAGAAAGTATCAATAAAAGTAATCCTTTGCAACAAATTAAGCATCACTGAGCTTTAAGTATTTAAGTATACCTATTAGGAAGGGTATTTCACTAAATCCAGTGTTACTTCTGAATCAGCATTAATAAGCTTGCACACTGAAATAATGTATTTACTTCCAAGTAAATGTGCTTGGGACTAATTACGATGTGATTTGCTAATAAAAATATGAATTGGTACAATGCTTATATTCTTGAAATGTAAACCACATTAGATGTTCTGTAGAAGCACTGGTGGCCCTTTCACACAGCCCTAGATCCCAGAATATCAAGGCAGAAAATCCCACAATGTCTTCTTTGAACTGGGTTATCTGAGTCCATATTCAGATATTGTGGGATTTTCTGCCTTGATATTCTGGGATATAGGGCTGTGTGGAAGGGCTCTGAGATAACAGGTTCAGACTGCTTCTGCTCCTCACACTTCCAGGTCATGCCCAGAAAGGAATATTTATATGTTCTAACCTTTGATTAGAATCATTTGCATCTGGCAGACTTTCAAAAGTTCAAAGAGAAGACATGTGAATGAGTCAGACTTAATCTCATTACTTCTAGAACAGTGGATTCCACACTTTGATCCCCAGAGGTTGTTGAAATGTAACTCCCAGGATACCAAGTGTTCAGGGATACTGGGAGTATTGGTCCAACAATGTCTGGAGAGCCAAGTTGGGAGCCACTGCCCTAGAGAACGTGGAAGTGGCTCTCGGGGTCATTTCTAATGTTGATTTTCCTTTTTTGTGTTTTAGAATAACTTCATTATGTACATTATACAACAAAATTAAATGTTTTCCCAGCACACAACACAAAACAACATACCCATCTCTCCACAGTCTGACCACCACCGCACAGCCTCCAATGCCACATCAAGAAAATATGTAAATAAGTCACCAAAAATGGCTGAAAGAATATCAGAAAGGTCAGATCTGAGAAGCTGACATGTTAATTGTAGAGAAAGTCTTGAGAATGTAGCAAAGTAAGCCTGGTTCCAGAAGGCTCACAAAGATGGGAAATTGCTAGGGGTTAAAATCAGCAGATGGCCCGCTAGCTAACAGTGTTATCATTTCCACTTTGCATAGAGCATATCCAAGCATTTCAGATGCATTCTAAAATAGTTCCTCATATTTTTGTTATCCAGATTATTCTAATTGTGCAAGCTTATTAATGTTTATTCAAAAGTAAATTAGAAACTTCTGTGGCCAAAGCTTTCCAAATCCTGGAGTCAGAACTCCTGCAAGACATGCACTTCTGGATAGCTTGATCTTCAGGGCTTCCGCTTGAAGGCTGACAGTGGCAAATCTGTAATTGTCTAGAAAGGGATCCACTTGTAGCTTCTGACATTGTGATTAGCCTCAGCATTATGATCCCTTTGTTGCCTCCAGTCCTTATTCAAATACAACAGTTGTGCATAAAACTATGAAATCGTTACCTATAGCTTCCTATCATCTCAGTCTACCCTCATATAACTCCCACATTTTTATCAAGACTCAATATGCGGAAATTTCCCCCTTTACAGTAAGGAAATTGTGTCCTCAAATCAAAACCAGCACAACATCAAAACCATCACAACAACCATGCCAAGATGTAGTATAGTTCCCCTGCTTTCATTACATGCTTGCATACTCCCAATAGATCAATAAGCTTTCCTTCCATGTAGTTCCTTGATTTACCTTGTCTTAAGATCCAAAATGGATGTGGATATTGTGAGACTGGGCAGGGGCAACAGGATAACTCTACCCCTAATATCCAGAGCCTGTTAACCATGAAGATGATCTGACAACACTGAACAACAAGGTAGAAAGAAAAGCTTGGGAAGGCCTTTTAGTCTATAACTCCTACTATCCTACTAACAACAAGCTGAGATAGGGAGAGGAGACAGTTTAAAAATAGCTGATTCCATAGATCAAAAATCAGTACAATGTGTTTGGTCAAGAGACACAAATTTTGCTAGAAATGTAGGCCTATGACTTACATTTGTGCAATCCTGTTGTTTAGATGTTACATGAACAGACCTAGAGTGGAGTGATCATGGTGCAGTTTTTTTCCTTTCTCCATCATCTATACTTGTGGGACAACTTGTGGCCCTCCAGACGTTTTTGAACTGCAACTCCTACCAATCCTATAGAACATAGCCAACCATCAGGGATGATAGGACTTGTCCAGCAACATCTGGAAGGCCACAATTGGTCATTGATGGTACTGTAGTTACTTGGACAAGTTAGTGGTTGCCAGGTCAGAAGACTGAGCTTAAAGTATCAAAATGGCTGTAATGCCCAAATTAGATAATCAAATTTTGGTTTGGTTGTTATAAAATAAGCTGCTTGATCATAACAACTAGACAATAGCTTGTTTTGAGTATAGACCTCTTTAGGGCATCCTTTTAGGATATTGTATCTTGTATCCAGAAAGATGAAACCAATGGAATTGTGAATGAGCCAGAAAAGAAAAGAAAAATAACAGTCCATTTGATTTTGATTTTCAAAACATCAGAGCCAGTTTCAAGAATATATGTTGTCAAAGTCGTACATCTAGACTAGTTGCCTAAATGTTTTGAGTAGAAATGGAATTTTTTGAATCAAAAGTAATTTTCAGTCAAAACCCAATTTTTTTTCAATCCTAGCCTAGCATTTCACATGCGTCTACATGGGGAACTGCAGTGCATACTGCTGATGTTCCTCAGAGACTAAAAAATGTTGGAGGAAAAAATCACAAGATAAAGAAGGAGGTGTCATCTATAGTGCTTTTATCTCTCATTCCACAGCTCCTCTGCCACATGCTAGAGGAGAAGGGCAGGCTCAGCCTATGATGTTGTTCAGCAAGAGCTCCAGAATGTTTTTGCTATCAACCTGCACTTTCTAGCTTCTTGGAGTACATGGTACCCATCGCCACAATGTGCTAGCTGAGGACCCACAATGTGTGTATTCAAAACCCTAAAATTTGAAAAAAACACAACAAAACAACAATGTACAGTAAAGCAGCCCAGGGGCTCTTTTTTGTATCTTCTGACAAGTCAAAAATGTACATTTTAAGTAATGTATTTACTAACTAGGAGCTTTAAACATCAACAAAAAGTTAGCCAATGTAATAATTTGATGGTACATAGTGATTTAATATTTTGTTTGCAGTAGCAAAATAAGAATCTAAACTCTTTGTTTGAATTTCATGTTTGTTGTGATTTAAGGCAACTAATATAATTTACAACAACTGGAATTGTAATGTTGTTCACACTGTGCCCTATTATCTTTATCTTATTGTGGTTGAGTACCGCGTCATATTGAAAATCTGTTTTTGTATTCTGACTATTCCATGAACTTGCTTTCTTTATCTTTTTTCCAGGGTATAATGGGACCCAGAGGCCCACCTGGATTGACTGGTCCCCCTGTAAGTATTTTCCATTCACAAGATTATGAGAATCTGTTGGTAGATAGTTCTGTTAGATTATTTGCTTGCAAACTTGGATACTCAGGTGCTGTTGGCTTATAACTAACAGGATCCTCGGCTGTGCCTTATTGTCAACCACTTGGAATCACTTTGTTAATACATATGTGAAAAGCATTAGATATAGGAAAACAGTTTGCATTGGCTAAATTGTAACCAAATCAGCACACTTGTGAGATATTCTATACTGCAGAGCATTCCAAACATATCATGTTGTTGACACACTTTTTAGATATGCATCATTTTGTGATACAGTCATTCAGTTTTACTAGCAAACATAAGAGATATAGGCATAAACTGTAAAAACATAATGCATAGGAACACAGCATATCTCATGGAAATCTTTCATTTTTCAAAAAGTACCATTTGTAAGATAATAACATACATTTCCAAGATGTTTGTCATTTCTCATTACATTTGCGTGACACAACTATACATTGCAGCCAACACACTAAAGCATCATGTTTGGAAAGCTCTGCTATACTGGTTGCTGTTGACATACATACCCTTCCCAGTATAACTATCAGTTGATGACCTAGTTTGCTGTATCTTTCATGGCTTCTAGACATATTGGGGATGGGAAAATCTTTGGCTTTCCCTCTCAGAGTTGTCCTCTTCCCAATTTCTCCCTTAATATTCCTGCTATGAAGGTGTAAAACACACAGTGTACATATCTTCCATCTTGACATGTTCCCAATAGCCTTATGTTTGAGTTAGCCATGCAGCTCTTTTACAGGGACACTCTGCTGTCTGAAAGCACAATCTCTTTCAGAAGTTTGGAATTCTGCTCCCAGAGTTCCCAGTCTGTCTGGATTAATGCGGGACCTCATTGCCATCTACCATTGCAGGCTAGCCCAGGCATGGACAAACTTCGTCCCTCCAGGTGTTTTGGAATTCCACAATTCCTAACAGCCTACTGGCTGTTAGGAATTATGGGAGTTGAAGTCCAAAACACCTGGTGGGCCAAAGTTTGCTCATTCCTGGGCTAGCCTATCAACCTGGTGACCTCCAGATTTGTTAATATCCAGTTCTTAACAATTCTAACGTTTGAGGACAAATGAAGGGAGTAATTCAACATATCTGAGGAGCATCAGTTTGAGGAAGTCTGTTCCAGAGCTTCCTAAATGAAATCCTCATGTTGCTGTACTATTTTTTATTGTTGACATACAGAAATGAGTCTGCCTACCTTCATCCCCAGTCACTCTTTTTACCAGGAAAGTATTTTTCACACAATACTCAAAATTGATTGGAAATTTCTCCTTTCCATTCTAGGGTTCTCCTGGCTACCAAGGACCTGCCGGTGAACCTGGTGAACCTGGTCAAACAGTAAGCAAAACCATGTTGTTGTTGTTTTCACTATGAGGAATGATTGGAATTTTGAAATACCCACATGCATCGAAGGCTTCTTCCAAAATCTAAGGATTTGGAGATCCTTGGGTCTGTAACTTTTTTGCAATAGAGCAGGGTGGAGGGTAGTGACAAATGCTTGGTTGTGTATCTCCTTCCTTTTTTCAAATTCTAAGGAGATTGTGGGGTAGATATAATCCTGTTAGATAGGTTGTTTGAAATTCTCCATTTCTCTTGCATTGATTGTTATATGAATAAAATAGCAGGGAAGAATGAAATGGGTTTCGTGGTGAATATTTGACAGCTTTTAACACTTATTGTTCTGAAGTAATTAGTACTTTTTTTGTTTTTAGGGTCCTCAAGGTGCTCGCGGCCCAATGGGTCCTCCTGGAAAGCCTGGGGAAGATGTAAGTATTCATTTGAACTGGGTTATATATATATATTCATTTGTTGTTGAATAAAAATAGCATTTTTAATCTACCCTAATGTTTTGATAGGGTCATCCCGGGAAACCTGGAAGATCTGGTGAGAGGGGTGTTTCTGGACCTCAGGTGAGTACCTTCTCTTCTGAAATTGGGTAACACTGTTGTTTGTTCTGCTACCTTCTATAGAATAGCCTTATGTAATGTATACAATCAATAAAATAGGTCTAAAAACCTGTCCTAAATACGCTAAAAGCACCAGATCTTATCTAATGTAAGTTAAGCAGGTTGGCTATGGTTAGTATTTGGATAGGAGACCATCAATGAATACCAGAAGTTGTAGATTATGTTTCAGAGAAAGGAAGTAGCCAAGAGAACCTATCAGTATTCCTTGTCTAAGAAAACCCTATAAAATTCATGGGGTTGTCTTGAAGGCACATAGGAACACAATACGTAATGCTATAATATTAATATAACATTTCATAAACATTGAATCTGATAACTTATAGGGATAATTTTGATTTATATATTGCTGTTCTTTGCTGGGTATAAGTACACTGCTGTTTACTTTGTCAGAGATTCTAGGTGCTTTGAATATTAACAGGGAATAGAATTCCCCCAATGAAATCGAGAAAGAGGTTATCATTCAAGAACAGAGCATATTGAGAAATATCCCAGATTTAATAGTTGCTGTCACCAGGTGAAAACAGGTGGTACAGAAAGACTTCTTGCCTGGTAAACTCTGGTAGCAGTGTTTGACTTGTGTTCCAGAGCTCTGAAGAAAACAGTACTGGGAAGGTAGACAAATAGCCTGGTTCTGTAAAAGTTAGGAAAATTTCATATAATTGAATTCATGTGTCATCCCAGTTGTCAACCAAAGGTACAGGTGGTGTCTGGAGCAATTTCTGCAGTAGGTGGGCTGCTCCATACCTCCCATCAGTCTTGAGTTGTTGTGGTCAGTTGCCACATCTGGAAAGAATTAAACTTGAGTTCAGAAACTCATTTTTTTAATCTCTATTTTTTATTGAACATTTTGTTAGTTTGCATACTGGTAGTAATAATTCATTTGATGTTTACAGCATTTACGTATATAATAATAATAATAATAATAATAATAATAATAATAATAATAATAATCCTTACTTCTAGCCTACCCTATATCCCAAGAAGGGACTCGGGGCAGTTTACAAAAAAATTGGCAAATATTCAATGCCAGGAAAAACAAAACAAAACACATCAAATCATGGCAATCAAATGAACATCAAGCTGTACTTATAAAACAACTCAAAATTAACAAGCTAAAATTTTAAATATACAAATAGAACAATTAGGACATATTTCACTTGTGAATTTAATTACAATAACCAGTTAAAACATCTAAAATGTATAGTGCAATTCACAACAGGCAAATACAAGCAGTCCAACCCAGGAGTTAGTCCCATTAATGTTAGTCAAAGCTACTTCTATCTTGAATGAGAATAGCATCCGAGCCTTAGGAGCTTAATTCTCCTGTAGGACTTGCTTTGTTACTGACAAGAAAGAGAAAACAGAAGGCAAAGCATTTATCATGTGGATGAATATTCCAGCTGATATAGAATTTAAATTTGCATTGTAACTTCCCAGCTGAAGCCAGTCTTGTCCATAAAAATGCTCTGTTTAAAAGTGTGACCTGTAAATTACTAGTTTAAGGAACATACCTCTTTCTGAGTTATTGAGCCCATCTACTTTGTCTTACTATATGTAGATATGAATTATTTTGACATAAAAATATCTCTTATTTTTTCCAAGGGTGCTCGTGGCTTTCCTGGAACTCCTGGTCTGCCTGGCTTCAAAGGAATAAGGGTGAGCATTTCTCTGAGACAGGAATACAATTCAAAACATGGCTATTGGGAAGATGAATATATTGGTGTTGTTTTAGTGGCATGCACTGTACATGCACTACCTTGTCCAAATGACGCCTCAGGTTAAGCCAGATTAATCCCAAGTAAACAGATTTATTCTGAATTTAAAAAAATCTGAAAAGATTCAGACCTTACTGCAAGAACTGGTTCTTTTCAGGTGTTGGGCCTGTGGGGGTTGACTCTCAGGACCACCTTTGCACGATCCTAGGGGCCAATCCCCATTGCCATCCCAGTTTGTTGGAGCTTTGGAGAGGGGAGGGAGAATTTTCCTTCCCCCCTCCTCAAAGATCCTGGCACATCATTTTGATGCATCAGAAACTTTCTCCAAGGAGGCTGAGGATACAATCAGGCCCCTCTGGCAAGTTTACAGGAGAAAGGGGGGCTGGAGGATGGCTACATGCTTTCCCTGGTCAATCTCGTCCTGGGGCGGGGGGAGGGGGAAACTCCCCAGGGAAAACCTGGGATTTGGGCCCTATGTGTGGCCTAAATTGCAAAAGGAATTGGGATTTTAAATCTCAATTCCTTTTGCAATTTGGACCTGTCTGAAAGAGTCCTCAGACAGAACCCAAAATTCACTTGCCACAGGCAACATTAAAGATTGTGATTATTTGTTTACACGTGACACAGTCTTACAAAATAGCTTCCATCAACCTTGAGAACTGACTGTATTGGCCAGGACCTGGAATATAAGAGGTTCCTCTCCACTGGTTCAGGAAATAAGCATTTTTCTAAACAAGCACATACTACTTCCGAGTATCTGCTTCATCATTCTATGTGGAAATCTGTAGCTAGCAAACTACTTGAGGACAGGAATTTAATATCTTGTTCTCTTATGTGCTGTGCACAGTTATATGAAAGAAAACATAGATTATCAGGCCATGAAACCCTTTAGGCTGATGAGAGCTCTGATAGTTTGGAGTCTAAAGCTGATTAGCACCAAGCCACATTGCATCCCATTATGAGTTTGGAATAGACTGGATACCTTGCCACGCAGTGGTCATGGGGTCAGTTGAGGAGACCGTATAGGAGGATTTTAACAAAAATATGTATTTCTTCATTATAGGGACACAATGGTTTGGATGGCCGGAAAGGAGAACCTGGTGCTCAGGGTACTAAGGTAAACATGGTTGATTTTACTATAAGCAGCTTGTGTGGTTTATTCTAGGGAGAATACACACTCCATAACAGCACTATGATTTCCTAGTCGCTCTATGTGTTTCAAAATATCACCTGGTACAAAATGATTTCCTGTGTCAAATCAGCACATGCTATGAATGTAACATAATGAGGGTTCTGCCCTGAAAGTAGTTCTATCTTCTTCTTGCTAGTCATACTGGTGTCCAGTTCTGAAAGACGATGGCCATGGCTCCATGGCTGGTGGGCAGTAGCCATGGCAGCATAAAGGACAAAGTGACCATCCAGCTTGGCCAATGTATACTTGTCATACTGGTGTCCAGTTCTGAAAGGAAATGGCCATGTGCTCCATGGTTGGTTGACAGTGGCCATGGCAGCATAAAGGAGAAGGTGACAATCCAGCTGATCCAATGTAGTCTTGACCCAGCAGGTTTGGCTAGATGCATCCGGTCACTCTAGGACCAAACCACAGCATAATGCTCCAGACTGGCATCAGCTTAAGCAGCCAGTGTAGAGTTTTCTTTAGTCTATACTGTTTAGTGTCCAGACTAAGAAGCAACAAGCACAACACAAGGAAAAGAGCAAATTTTGTAGATATTAATATGTACACTCAGATCCAGAACTCCATCTGCTCTTCAAGGTGCATTTGGAGTACATCTTCATCTTCATAAGCAACTGTATCATAGATGAGCAGCTGGATCATTCATTCAATTGAGGTTAGAAATCAATATGCACACCCTAAACATATGTATCTGTATCTTCTGTTATGTGCTGAGTTCCCATACCTTTAGGAGAAATGTGTACTAATGCACCAAAAGCATTGTTTGTTTGTTTTTAAAGTCATATGGAAATGGCAAACACATTTTAAATATGCATGTTACTCAGTTGACCTCTCCAATCAATTTCTAACATTTTTTAATAAAATTTCCTGGCCCTCTGTTTACACTTCAGCACTTGGTGATGTAGTTTATACTACCCTGGACAAAACCAGTAAGAATGCTTTGGGCAGTGTCCTTGTATATTAGCAGAACCAGTGCCCGATTATTGCTACATACTAATTCAGTTATTGCCCTCAATTAGCAAAGCATTTTGTTCCCAATCCAAATAACAGTTCCCATTGAATTGTGTGGAGATTGGGCTAGTAACAACAATCTTGTATCATGCTTTTCAATGGGACTTGAGAGTATGACTATCTCCCTCTGGGTTGCAGCCAATATTCATTTGATTGCTCTTCTAGTTAGCAAAGAGGACCTCTCTGGGCATGTTTTAAGGAGGTGAATTTGCTATAAGTGCTTTGTTTATGACTTAAACATTAGAAAGTGAAGCCTGGGCCCACCCCACTTGTTTTCCTAAAGATTATACAGAGAAAGAAGAACTTAAAACATATACTGAATAGGTCATCTGTGTTGTTTGCAGGGTGAACCCGGTGCCCCTGGTGAAAATGGAACCCCCGGACAATCTGTAAGTATTTTCCTCTTTGCAACCTGAATGAAAATTATTGTCATTTCTTAAGATTCATTAGTTCCTACTACTTAGTAAGATATGTTGCTTCCATATCATTCTTGATGTTTAAAGGAAATGGTATAGTTCTCATCCAAATCTGTATCATAAGCTTATTATTTCATATTCCGTAAGAATTCTGCATTCACTCCTTTTCATTGAATTCAATCTAGCTTATGTGTTCTTAAGTTTGCTCAGGATACCACCTTGTTGAAAGTGTGAGAAGAGACAGAAACAACTCAAATCACTCTTGTGTGTACACTCTGTTATGTCATGTAATAACATGCTTGTGCTTTGCTTTCAGGGTGCTCGTGGTCTCCCTGGTGAAAGAGGAAGAGTTGGTGCTCCTGGTCCAGTTGTAAGTGGTTGCTTATCTATACAACTTGGTTCTCATTTGCATTTTTTAATTTTTTTAATTGCGTACCAGGAATTTAAAATTGTCACTTGGGTTTGTTTGTTTTTAGGGTGCTCGTGGTAGTGATGGAAGCAATGGTCCCAGCGGTCCTGCTGTAAGTCTGATTTTCCTAATCTGTCCTTCATAGTTGTACCTAAGTTCGCTTCTTTGGACTTCTCTGTATTGTCTGTTCCCTTTGTTTGTCTGTTGAGAGCAAGGAATGTTCAAAAACCAAACACCTGCACTTTCCCAAATACATATCAAAGAGCTTCCAATGTACTACAGTAAATATTCCTAGGAAAGGCCCACAGGCTGTTCAGCTCATATCTAGCAGGTTAATCCTGAAATCCAGAGCTGTATATCAACATCCTTAGCATATGTAGTTCAATTTATCACAGTAAAATTGCACAAAGGGCATTGATATTATTAGTAACCTAGTTGAGGAGAAACCTCCATTTAAAGGTCTGGAGAAAAGAAACTGTCCTTTTAAACTATCTGGAGAATCTTGTCTCCCCATCATTCAAAAACACAGATTGAGGTTTTTCTGCTTCTCTCATTTTTTGTTCAGAAGCAGATAGGATTTCATCAGGATGTCATCAAAGGAAAAATAGCAACAGGGATCAAATAAGGTCAATGGGACAAGTCTTCTCTGCTTCTGTTTAAATTCTTACCCAGTCCACATGTCTCCTGACCAACTTAGGAAGGGCTAGACCAGGTATGGGCAAACATTCGGCCCTCGAGGTGTTTGGATTTCAACTCTCACAATTCCTAATAGCCTGAGGACTCTCAGGTCTGCTTAAGTGGCTGAGGAGGGGAAGGAAAGGGCCTGAGGCTGTTAGGAGTTGAAGTCCAAAACACCTGGAGGGCCAAAGTTGGCCCATGCCTGGGCTAGACCCATCACCACTGAAATCTCATCACCACTGAAATGCATCCCTAGTGACAGACATTCTTCCCCTGCAATCTTAGTTATGTGGGACATGTATCTTTTTATTTGTTTTACAAGTGGATCCTACATTTTAGAGTACTTCACTCACTTAGCTCCACCACATCCATCACACTCCATTCTTCCCCTGCATCTGGTTTTCCATTTTCTATTTGGCTTTAATTGTCTCTGCACATTTTGTCTTCATTGGTTTATTTTTTCTGGACTGAGAGAGGGCATATTCCCTGTACTGTTTCTCCTTGAAAGCTTAAGTATTTGTTCATACCATGAGGCATGAGTGAGACTTCAGAAACATTCTTCTCTTGTACATAAATGATGATGCCTATGCTTGAATCTCAGATTTAAAATAAATGAAGATAGATCCACATATCATGTTTGAACTGAACAGTGGCACTAAAAAGATGCAATTGATCCCTAGCTGAAAGTATGCCAGTATTGAGCATTACAGGGGAGATATTAAGTCAATTTGCTTCACTTCTGGTGTGAGAGAATTGGCCGTCTGCAAGGACGTTACCCAGGGGACGCCCGGATGAATTGATGTTTTTATCATCCTTGTGGGAGGCTTCTCTCATGTCCCCGCATGAGGAGCTGGAGCTGATAGAGGGAGCTCATCCGCCTCTCCCCAAATTTGAACCTGCGACCTGTCGGTCTTCAGTCCTGCCGGCACAGGGGTTTAACCCACTGCGCCACTGGGGGCTCCAGCAGTTTCTCAAGTCGCTCCTGACATGACAAAATAATAATAACAATAATTAAGTCAATTTCCTGTTGGTTGAATTAGCTCCCATTTCCCAAACTTTGTCATCACAAAGCATATTTTTAGCCTGCTGTTTAACAAGTAATCCTATCCAGTTTACCTGGTTTACACTTTGGAGAATCTCAAATGATAAAATGGTGTCTGGCCATTTTAAAAGGCATTATTATTATTATTATTAGTAGTAGTAGTAGTAGTAGTAGTAGTATGCCACTACCATGTCCCTGGAAGCACTCAGGGCAGCTTATAAAGCACTCTGAAGTGCTGCACATAAAATAAAAATACATAGAACTGAAAACTGAGTTCTAGGCATGAATGCCATTGCTGATTCACTCTTTTTACCTTTACTACATCATTTTTGAGCCTAGGGTCCTGTTCATTTATTATCTTTCTCACTTGTACCCTCTGATAGTAATTCTACCTGCTTGGTTACCTTATGCTGGTAATGATGTTTCCCATTCTTGTGCTTTTCTGGAGAGCTTTTTATCGGTATCTAGTTGGCAACCTTATGATCCTATAGGATTCTTCTCACAGCTATTTTATCGTGGCCTGCTATTCAGTTCTAAACAACTCCCCCTAAAGCACTTTGTCCCAAATATTGAAATGGCGGAGTCTTCTGGAAGATTACTTCATGTTAGAAATTTATTTCAACCAGTTAAGGTCTTAATAAGCCTTGTGGTTTTACTTTCTTCTTAAAGCTGAAAGAAAAAGGTGGTGGTCAGTACCTGTCAGACAGCAATAAATAGCTCTTAGGTTTATTCAGAACTTAGTGGCTCATACATCATATGAGTCTACATTTTGTTCAGAGTATGAAATAACCAGCATGCAGAAGTAGTAGTAGAAGCTTTTGTGTCATAGTTGTATAATTAGACTTGGGCCTTAGCCTGCAGGTATTTGGAAGTGCAGTACAAAGATGCACTAATCTTTCAGCCCCAAGCATTTTGGGGGATGGGACCACCCATATGCATGTTGTTGTTTATTCATTCAGTCTCTGACTCTTTGTGATCTCATCGATCAGCCCCCTGTTGGCTGTTGCCACCCCCTTCTCCTTCAAGGTCAAGCCAGTCACTTCAAGGATAACATCCATCCATCTTGCTCTTGGTCGGCCCCTCTTTCTTTTTCTTTCCATTTTCCCCAGCACCATATGCACGAATATAGACAAGATGTTACACATTTTTCAGGTTTAATCAGAGGGGATCAAATTATTTCACTGCTGAGATGTAGATGAGATGGTAGAAGCAGTTGCAAAAGTATCACTAGCTCCACTGAAAGTAATGTTTCGTCTGTGACTACTACTCAGTCTTGGAGACAAGGGAAAAGCATGCCTCTTCCGTCCAAGAGCCCAGTGAATCAGGAGGATGGAATGGATGGGTTCCCTTCAGTAATGGAGGCCACACCAACAACCTGACTTTTTCAGCTGAGATGCTTCAGGACATTTAAGGATCTTGGAGATTGAAATTTTAGGTTACAATTCTTTTTTTAACAAAACTAGGCTGCATGGTCATCATATGAAAGTACCTACATCATCACAGAGAGGGCTTCTCCCTTGTACTATTAGAGAAATCTCAGCAGCAATCCAGCCTTTCTGTTTAACCCCCATCATCCACTGGGTGTTTTGCCATCTAGGACAGCTTCAGAATACGTTTCTCCTCTTTGAACTTTCCACAATCCTGTTCACCTTCCATTTTCATTATTTGCAAGCAAAGAAGCTTGTTATCTCAGCCTTTTAGAAGATGCATGAACTATACTATGGTGATTAATTCAAGTGTACATGGTCTATTCCTTTTGTTTATTTCAGCCTCATTTTTCTTCTTTTTGTAACAGGGTCCTATTGGTTCTGCTGGACCTCCAGGTTTCCCAGGTGCTCCTGGAGCCAAGGTATATGTATATGCTTGCTAACATAATAAACACCTGGAGCACAGATACTCAGAAAAAATATTCAGTAATGTTTCAGGAAAATCAATGTTAGAGCTGTACCTTTTGAAGAATATAGTTCAACTCTTCCTTATAATAAATGCCTTGGAGAGGAATGATGCGTTTTATGTTTGGGAAGGAAAAAGCTGAGACAAGAGTCTCACCAAGTTAAATGTCTGTCTGAGACACTCTTGGATCGCTATCTATCAAGGCAGGTGGTACTAGTCTACATTCTAGAGTGAACTCAATTTTAATTGAAATCCTAACCAAATTGAAGTCTTTTCAAATCAAGTTTTATTGTAAATGGCTTAGTATCTGCTGCTCTATGACCTCTTTCCTTGCCATACTGACAGCATGTACCTTCATAGGATAGGTTCACAAAATTATTTTTGCCACAGTGCAACAATATTGAAGAAGTATAATTCTTTATCCCTTAGGATAGGTTCACAAAATTATTTTTACCACAGTACAACAAAGGAATATACATAGCATGTAAAGAAAATACTAAGAAAAGTATTTGCCGTTGCAATTAAGTTATGATCATTATTTTTTTTCCTGAATTATTTGAAGTTTTAATACACTGGCAAAATAAAGCAATATGTTTGTGGGCCAGAGAGGTAAATTGCCTTCTCAGTTTGAAGACATATATCATTGGCATTATTAGATCTTTGCCAACCTGCAGTATATCAAAGGCATTAAGTCCAAATGTATATTTAAAAATATGTGTTAGGGCAGATGTATCTCACACAAACCTATTTTGCTAAATTACTTGCTGCAATTTGCTTGTAATCCCTACACATGGTCATTATATTGCTGGTTTATTTGTGGTATGGATTAGGACAATTTGTGTTAGTCTTTAAAGACCAATTAGAGTGATATGCATATGCTGAAACAGACAATATACTTCATTTTTGAAGATTTTTTAAATTTAATATATCTCTCAAACAGGGTGAATTAGGTGCTGCTGGTCTAACTGGCCCAAGTGGTCCCGCTGGTCCTCGTGGTGAGGCTGGACTCCCTGGTGCTTCCGGTCCCGTTGGCCCCCCAGTAAGTTAGACTTAGTTTTTGCTCTTGCTAAATGAAAACATTTTGACCAAGAGGACATGGGAGGTCAGTAATGGATTGTGGCTGCTTAATAAATGATATTCACTTTGTTTTGTCTTTTTAGGGTAACCCTGGTGCCAATGGTATCAATGGTGCTAAAGGTGCAGCTGTAAGTATCTACAGGTCATAAGTGATGCTTCTGTTGGTTCTTCAGAGATAATAATAAGGTTGTAATGCATCTTCTTTCTTTTATTTTTGAACAGGGTCTTCCTGGTGTTGCTGGTGCTCCTGGTCTGCCAGGTCCTCGTGGTATCCCTGGGCCTTCTGGACCTTCTGGAGCTGCTGGTACTAGAGGACTTACTGTAAGTGATGCTGCCTGAAATGCATGTCTCCTTTTGCTTCCACAGAAGCAACATGGCACAATTTAAACAGTGTGATGTTTTTCTTCTCATGCATTACTTCTGTTAGTGCCCAACTTTCAGGATAAAAATTTGCCACCACATTTGGGCATCCATATGGCATTATTAATGTTCAGCAGTGAGCAACATAGGGAAACTATTAAGGATCTTCTCTTGCTTAATCTCATTAGGCAGTTGATGTCCCACTGCAAATACACACCTTTACCAGTTCTTTTTATTTAATGCCCATTTCACATTTGTCCTGTGGTGTTCCAAACATTCTTTAAAGCATCTGTGGCCTCCAGATGTTAGACTCCAACTCCCATCAGCTCTAATCAGTCTGGTGATCAAAGATAATTTATGCATCAAAGAAGATACTGTGTCAGTTTCTTTCAGCATAAAAAGGAAGTAGAGAGGGGACAAGGAAAAAGAATGTGTGTGACACTTTTTAGACTAGCTGGTTTTTATTTCTAGATGGGTTTTCATGGGTATAAACCCAGGTCTTTGGCTTCATTATACAGTGATAATAAATGCATATTTATGCAGTTGAAGGAGAGAGTGGAATAGAATAGGAGCCAGAAGGATGTGAATTGTGACCCTTGCACTGCAGTCAAAGAAGCGGGTTTATTTATTTGCGGTATTTGTATACCGCCTTTCTCAACCCTAAAGCAGACTCAGGGCGGTTCACAGTGTAGTCATCGATTAAAAAAATATAAACATCAAAATTGACCCTTACCTGATAAAACATTCAACATTATTAAACACGTCACATAAAATAACATCACATATCACACAATGACATAGATGTTAACACAAAAGCATAAACAGTCTTAAAGGTGCTGCTTCATTCCTTTAGTTCCCTTCCCCCTCCCTTCCTTCCATTCATTTATCTGTAATTATTACAAAAACCTAGGAAATCAGACTACTGTGCGAATATTTATTTTGCATATGGAAGAACATTGAACCTCCCTAATATAGCCATGACTAAAGTACGGTTGCCATTGAAAAATGGCAAGAGCTCCTGCATTTTTAATGATTGTGTAGAAGAAAGATTTTTTTCAGCAGATGTTGCTAGTCAGAAAACTAAACAAGAAGCAATATCTGCTGGAACTCTTCTACCCAACCCTTGAAAATACGGGATACTTCTCTAGTGTGCACTCTCAGAAACCCTAGACTAAAAACAGATTTGAACTAAGAACATCCTGGTTCATCATCTGTTGTGCTATTTTGGCTGTCTTATTTCTCCTCCCAATCTCTTCCTTGCCCTGATACTTGTACACAATCAAGACCACTGCTCAAATGATAAAGGTGGGGGCAGGTCCTATTGATGCTTTTTCCAGACCTTTTAGCTTCTAATTTTAGAAATCAGTAGCTACTGGAGGGAGAGAAATTTGAGGCGTGGGGTGTGTTGATTTTGTTAAGACCCACTACCACCACCAACTTAGCACTGGTGTAAGTTAGGACTATTTATGAGGTCTTAAGCAGAACTGTCTGCTGATGGTATTGTTTTCTGTTTGGTGAACTTTATTTCATTTATTCTTTTATTCTGTGTCCCTCTAGGGTGAGCCTGGCCCTGCTGGATCCAAGGGTGAAACCGGTAACAAGGGTGAACCTGTAAGTATGATAACACATAAAACAAGACACGATTGTTTTGCTTTCCCTGCTCGATATGGCCTGTTACTCAAGGATCTTCTACTCTCTTTACAAACAGGGTTCTGCTGGCGCAGCTGGCAATGCTGGTCCAAGTGGAGAAGAAGGCAAGAGAGGTTCCACCGGTGAACCAGGATCTTCTGGTCCCTCTGGACCTGCTGGTTTAAGAGTAAGTCCTATGCATGCTGTAAAAATAAGACAGTGGAAAGTATCAGGGAAATTTCCAAGGAAGCACTAGAATGCAGACACTGTGTGCAGAAGAGTTCAGATTCACTCCCTTGGCATCTACATCTAAATATATCAAGTAGCAGGTGGTGGGAAGTGCCAATGGGAAATAATCCACTTTGAATCCCCATCAAGAAAAAATGGAATATAAATTTATTTATTTATTTATTTGTGGTATTTCTAGCCAGCCTTTCTCAGTCCTAAGGCAACTCAACGCGGGTTACAGATTGGCAACAATTCGATGCTAACAATATAAAGACCATATAAAAACATTAAAAAACATATAATCACCAGTGTCATCCTGTTAAACTCATATAATCACCAATGTTGTCTTGTTAAAGATAATAAATCTAATTAATTAATTAATTAATTAATCAGGACTTTTATCCAAGACCCTAGAATGCTACTAGTTCTAGGAGCAGACAGTTCTGGCTCAATGGATAAATAGACTTACTTGGAATAAAGCAACTTTCTGTGCAGAGTAATTTCATCTTACCTGTGCCTGAATGGGTTTTCTGATCCATGGCAGAAAAGATACATAGTGGAGCATTTAACTCTTTGACGGAAGCATTTCCTGCTGGTTCCATATGGGTCCTAAGGGCATCACATGTAACAGATCCGTGTTAATAGGCCCCGATTAAGGGCCGAGATAAACCAGGTGTTTGGGCCTACAACTCCCAGAAATCCCAGCCAGTTTACCAGCTGTTAGGATTTCTGGGAGTTGAATGCCAAAACATCTGGGGACCCACAGGTTGAGAACCACTGGCTTAGAGTCTGACAGAGATCTGAAAAAATATTATCCAAAGGATATTGGTTTTCACTTTAGCTTCCATGGAAGTTTCTGCACTGCTGATAGTCAAAATAGAAATTACGTGACCTCTATGGAGAGTTACTATATTCTACCACTCTTTGACTGTGTGGAATTCACATGCATACATTATTTTCCCAGGTTTTATATAGGAATGGAGATAATCCATAGGAATGTTTACATTTATAGAAAAATATAACAATTGGCCCTATCTTATAAGGTATTATTATGACAAGTCATTGCTTTTTGTCCCATGGATACAGAGCTCAAATTATAATATTTTCTAAAACTTCTGATTACATCACAAGTTTAATTATAATTCAGATAAGGTGCTACACTGCCTCATCTGAGTTATAATATGGATAATACTTACTAAATCCAGTTTTAAGTCCCAATTAGTGAATTATATCAGTGATGAATGAGCAAATTGCCATTTATTCACTAGGTCTACCCTAATTGGAGCTGAAAATTAAAATTAGATTTATGGTAGTGTTATGGAAATTGAGCTCCTTAATAACTATAGGGGTGTTCCGTTTTGTTTTTCATCTGGATAATTTTCCAACTTCCACTAAAATCAACAAATAAAAAGATTTACAAATAAACCTAATCAAAGTGCCTCAAGATATGGGTCTGTCCTGATGGTCTTAAGATGTAGGGCACAATTGAATTCCTCCTCATCAAATTGGTTGTTGTGAGGGATGCTTTTGCCTATCTTAATCATTGATAATAGGAATGGCAGAAGACCAGCATACCAGTATGGATGATGGGGATGACTTATCCTACACCTGTGGTTCTCAACCTGTGGTTCCCCAGGTGTTTTGGCCTACAACTCCCAGAAATCCCAGCCAGTTTACCAGCTGTTAAGATTTCTGGAAGTTGAAGGACAAAATATCTGGGGACCCACAGGTTGAGAACCACTGTTCTACACATTGGATATAGTGGCCATATTGAAATGCCACCTTCCGTGAGGAGCTTTCTGTTGTTCTAAAATGTGCTCTTTAGCATCCAGTAAATACCTTAGTCATGTTCCTGGAGAAACCTAAACTTCTCGGTCTTCTTCCAAGATATCTAAGGTTGTATAAATTCAAATGTAGTTATAAAATAAAGGGAGAAGGAAGAATGGGTTTCAGACCTTTCTCCAAGGCCTTCATAGAATGGAAAGGCATTCACTGCATTAGAAAATTCCAGGCATTCCTTTGTAAGTCCTGGTTGCAAGCCTTGTATTTTTGCCTTCTGGCTGATTTTTTTCCTCATTTCCAACCACATATTTGTCTTCTTTTTCTTCATAGGGTGTTCCTGGATCTCGTGGTCTTCCTGGATCTGATGGCAGAGCTGGTGCTATAGTAAGCTGCCTATTGCTTTTGTTTTCAATTCAAAGAACAATTTAATCACACTGACTTTTTTGTTTAACTGAAAAGCCAGAAAGCTAATTTCATCTGTTGACCATGATTTGCTTGCTCTCTAGGGTCTTGCTGGCAACCGTGGTGCTACTGGTGCTGCAGGTGCTAAAGGTCCCAATGGTGATGCAGGCCGCCCTGGTGAACCAGGTCTCATGGGCGCAAGAGTAAGTATAAGTGATGGGGATGGTAGAGATTACAGTGATGTCACTTTGTAAGCAACATCCAAATAAACACATGGATCTACTTACTTAAAATATATATGTATATATTTCAGTGTAGGTGAATTGAATTGCCCATTTAAAGAAATCTACTTCGGGTTGAATATCCTTTATCCAAAATATTTAGGACCAGACTGGATTTCCATATTGGTTTGGAATTTGGAATAGCTGTATTTGCAGTCATGTACATAATTATGTCTTGGAGATGGGACCCAAATCTAAACACAGGATCCATTTATGATTTATATACACTTTATAGACACGGCCTGATGGTAATTTTAAACAATGTTGTTGTTTTTTAAATAATGTTCTGCATGAAACAAAGTTTGTGTACATTGAACTATCAGAAGGCCAAGGTGTCACTGTCTCTGGATATTTTGGAGTATTTCATATTTTTGAATTGCAGATAAGGGATACATTATTCTTGTTGTTGTTTTTGTTATTAATATTATTAATATTTATCCCGCTTTTCTCCCATGGGTGAGATTTAAGGCGGTGAACAATAGTTAAAACAATGTACATGTAGATGATTCTAAATAATGTTTATTATTTGTAGCAAGAAGAACTGGTTTAAATTCTATACCTTATTTAGCTTTCACAGCTATGCTGAGTAGTCCATTCATATTCCCATTTCAGAGATATGAAACTGAGTTCACCGTATACATTTAGGCTGGAATCCTGTACTCATTTACCTGGGATTAACTCTCACTGAACAACAGTCAGACATGAAATTTACTGTTATTTGGGAGACAGCTTCCCTCATTTCTAATTGGGACATTTCCCATTACTTTTAAATAGTACCACACCATTTTAGTATCTCTTCATGTATATTTATGTGTGACAGCAGAGTGGGAGAAGATACATTCCAATTTCAAATAAATCAAAAGATTGTATTAAGGTACATTTCTTTGCTTTTTTTAGGGTCTCCCTGGTCAATCTGGAAGCCCAGGTCCTTCTGGCAAGGAAGGCCCTGTTGTAAGTATCTCTATTTTTTTTTAAGGGAGGCTTTTAGAAACTGTATCTTCTATACTGCACATTTATTCTCATAAGTAATTTCAGCAGCAGTTTCACCCCCACCCCACCACCCATATTGTGTTGTTTGTCATTTGAATTCTATTTTATCATGTGGCCTCCAATTTGTCCCACTTTGGTAGGGACAAGCCTGGTTAGTCCTCACATCTCCTTCTACTTTCCCCTAATCTTCATTGCCTATTGAAATTTGACTTTTGATTCAGGCTTTAAAGAGGTGCCCATTTATCAACGAGTTTATAAACATCATTCTGGGCAGCTCTCTGCTAGGTCTTATATCCCCTTCAGCAGGAAGTTTATCAGCCAAACTGTATGTACAACTGTTGGGTCAATAGGCCATAATAATTAAAGAACAGTCTATAACAACATGAATCTGATCAATATTGGGGGTGGAGGGGATTCCAGTTATATGTACTGCTGTTTTTAAAAGTTAGATCCAAATTTCACATGCTTCTGATAGCATCTTTTTCTTGATTTCCAACACCGTTGGAATGATGCTGAAGTGCATTTATCTTTTCACATTTGCTGGGGTTGAGGGTGCAAGACCCTTGTGAAAGTAAAAAAAAGTGAAACAATTTGTTTTCACCTGGGAGAATACCTCTCTGGGACTCTCTAGGTCCTCGAGTGCAACTCTATCGTCAACTGCAAAAACATAATAATCAAATCAACTTGTAATCCATTCCATAAAAGTGAAACTCACAAATTTGGAGAATGTGAACTGTACTGATGTAAAAGATAAAGGAAGCATAACTTAGATCTAACTTCTGATTGTAAAAGTCAAGCTGCTCTAAACAGAAGGACTATCTTCAGGCACAAAAGCTGTGTAACTAGAATAAAAGCCATGTTCTTTATCCCCCAGGGTCTGCCTGGTCCTGATGGGCGTCCTGGCCCAGTTGGCCCAGCTGGTCCAAGAGGTGAACCTGGCAACATCGGATTCCCAGGACCAAAAGGTCCCAATGTAAGTACCAAGGAACTTCATGGTGTGAGCTTGTGGCTAGTCAGAGAGTTGATTATAGCACCAGTGTTCTTATCATCATGTTTCTTGCTTTTTGCACCAGTGACATCGTTATAGTGTTGATATAATGTCAGGAGCCCATGGCTTTTCCTTGACTTATTCAGTACTATACTGATGGCAATACGAAGTACCAGGAATTAGCTCTTATTCCGATGCATCTGTTGCCTTATTTTGCTTAGTTTATCTGTTTATTTTATCATCACAGTCCATCCCACATATACTCTGGAGATATGTTCCTATGCTTATCAGGAGATGTGAAAACATGGGTAACAAGAACTCTATTGAAATGAATGATTCTCTGTGTTCTCTCATGCAATTTTATGGTATTCAGAAGCATATCATAGAAGCACTTTGGAAAGTATAGAAAATGCTTAGAGAAAAAACCTCTCTAGACATTTTAGATCCTCCATCACATCTCCGTGGACAGCTTCCAGGAGAAGCATACCATAAAATTTGAGATTTACTATGTACAAAATGCATACATGGATTTCTTTTATGCAAATAATAACAGTTTAGTTGCAGAAATATATTGATATGTGTAAGAAATGCTGTTTTCTGCACATAAAAATTTTTCACAGAATAAGTTACATAGTGAATAATCTTTTAAAAAATCTCACAATGGGAAGGAAAATGCTAGAATCATTGTTGCTTCCTTTGAGAATGAAACTTAAGGAAGAAATACATCCTTAGTCTTTGCTATTCATTTGCTCATCCCTTTAGGATCTGGTGGGGGGGGGGGGATCACATTGATGGTGCCTCTTTCCCCTGGTAGGAATTTGGATCTTGGCGAACATTCAAACCACAGCTTTTAAAAGCTCCTTTTTTGGTTTACCACACACACATACAACTCTTCTACATTCTGGTCCACCTGTGCACTCCCTGATGTTTCAACCCTGATCTGAGAGTATTATGAGAAAATATATCAGCCAAAGTGAACTTATCTTAATGTAGCTATGGTTCATTCTAATATGGTTTCTTACTTTAATTTTTTTTTCCTTTTCAACCACAGGGTGAGCCTGGCAAACCTGGTGACAGAGGCCATGTTGGTGTTACTGGAAATCGGGTATGTAGCATTTCTTTATATCCTTTATTAGGGAAAGCAAAGGGAATATCCAGACAGGCATTTATCCCAGGAGAATCCGCTTTTTAAAAAAGTGGATGTTCCTGGGCACCCGTCCACACCCAGCCCAGAAAGCATGTGTTTTCTGGGATGGGTGTCCAGACGTTATCTCGGGACTAGCCCGAGAGAATGTCCGGAGCGCCTGCCCTCCTCCCCCCAAGCCCCAGACCCAGTGTAAAGCAAGCCGGGGGTGGGGGCACATTTCTACCACTGAAACCCTCCAGGCACTTTATAAATCCTGTGTGACTCACAGATGTGCCCTCCAGAAAAGACTGAAAACCAGAAATGGTTAATTTATTTATTGATTCATTCATTTAAAACATTTATACTCCGCCCTTCTCACCCCGAAGGGGACTCAAGGTGGAGCACAGCATATATACGGCAAACATTCAATGCCGGGATAAGAATTCATTATATGCATGCATAAACATTAAAAACATATTTCTCAGTATTAAAATACACGGTTTAAAACCGTCTTGATCAATGTATAATCATTAATGTTTAAAAATAGATTTTTAAAACAATAAATAGTACAGTGCAGTCCCTCTTCTCAAAACTTCCAGGAGAAGCAGTTCACCTTGGTGGCGACCAAATGAAGTGGTCCAAGGAGTCTAGTAGGGTCAAAAGATTTAGAAGCAGCCTGGGAAGCGGCTGTAAATTAAGAGGAAGAAAGCTCATTGTTTACTTAGCCAAACCTCTGTTCTTCTAGGGTGCTCCCGGACCTGATGGAAACAACGGAGCTCAAGGACCAGCCGGCGTCATTGTAAGTACAAGATCAGCACAGTTAACCCTTAAAGCAGTCAAAGAACCCTATCCTCTGGAATGGCTACTCATTAATGTCAATGGAAATATTTGAAGGCGAACTTCTCCATTGACACTTAATTGTGGAAGGACCACAGGAAAGGAGCTACCCTAATATCCCTTTCAAGAGCATCCCATAATCTAGGAGCAGCCACTAAGGAAGCTTTCCCTCATTGCCCCATAAAATGTTCCTCAAGAAGTTGCTGGGACAGAGGGAAAGTCCTCTTCTGTAAATATTAAAGCTCAGGCACATTTCATGGCTGGTGTTATAGTAAATTGTGTTTACCCCCCGCCCCCCATCCCTAATCATGAGGGAAATTAACCTTTACTAATTTCTGACTTAGTTGCTCTCCTCCTCCCCTACCCACCACTAGAAAGGTTTCAGAAGACCAGAAGCTTCTTCCATGTGAACCCTAATCAGTGGTTAATTTTAACCATGGTTTGTTGATGAAACTTTGCAGTTTCTAGCCCATGGTTTGAAGTTGCCTTGCTTCACACAAATCATAGTGAAGGCTTTAAGCTAATTAGGGAGGAGAAAGGTTTGAAACTCATTGTAGCTGCACTGAGGCAGAAATTGTGAGGGAGCAGCACACACCGTATCTTGAGAACTCCAGTTTATTGAGATGTGCAAAAATAACTTTTTAATACTTCCTGGACTGAGTGTGTAGCCATAGGTAAAGGTTTTCTCCTTACATTAAGTCTAGTCGTGTCCAACTCTGGGGGGTGGTGCTCATCTAAGTCTAAGACAAAGAGCCGGCGTTGTCCATAGACACCTCCAAGATCATGTAGTTGACATGAATGCCTGAAGCACTGTTACCTTCCCACAGAAATGGTACCTATTGATCTATTCACATTTGCATGTTTTCTAACTGCTAGGTGTGCCCATATATATGTGTATATATTTAATCAGAGCTGGCTTTTTTGTTTTATTTTTGTTAGGGCAATACTGGCTCTAAAGGTGAAACTGGTCCATCTGGTCCTCCTGGCTTCCAAGTAAGTGGCGATATACTAAACCAAATGTAACTTTTCTTGGTTGGGATGATGGGGGTAATAAGCAAAATAATTTAGACATATCCGAGATATGTGAAGCTTGTTGTGCAGCAGAACACAGTATTTTGCTTTCATTTGAAGAAGCCCACTTTAACAGTTATCTAGAATGCTTCAGTAAAAGTGAGACAAGTTTTCACACAGTACAGAAGAGTGAAGTGAGCCTTAAGACTTAGCTCCATACTTCAGATTAATTTTAGAGATGCCTGAAAGTCAGCTTTAAGACACAATTGACTTCCTGTTCTTTAGAACAAGATATTAAGTAATGCTTTTCTGTAGGAAGAATGGATTCACTTGTACCTAAAGTATATTCAACATTATCCTATTAGTATTTTTAGTACATCTCTTTTCTTCTCATGTAGGGCCTTCCAGGTCCCTCAGGCCCAGTCGGTGAAGCTGGCAAACCAGGTGAAAGAGTAAGTGATAAATTACATTATTTGTAAGATACAATCTTCTAAAATTGAATTAACAAATGTCTTGTATGACCAAAGAGAGAAAGCCTAGATTACTTTTCTTCACATGTGATTGCCTTCAGATCCATTCTGTCATATATGTCTTAACATGCCAAGGTGAACATCAGGTTGCAGTAATTAAGTATAATTTTAAAGAAGCCTGTGAGAATGATTGTGATTATGTGATGAAAATGTTAATATCTGACACATATGATATGATATTATCACTTGTAGATATGAAAAATTTGATTTTATTCCCCCAAGTTGTTAGTGCCCTATAGTTGCTTACATGCTCTTTTGTCATTTAAAATGTTATCCTCTGTTCATCTCACTGGATAAAAATGTCAATAGATAATAGCTATCGAGACTCCTGAATAATAGTAAGAAAATTCATTTAAGTTAGAATTAATTGCTTTTTCTTTCTTTAAATAGGGTCTCCATGGTGATTTTGGTCTTCCTGGTCCTGCTGGTGTAAGAGTAAGTGTATATATTTTTTATATTTTTCTGTGCTTTATTCCCAGGAAAACCTGGGAAACTCAAGTTTTGGGTACCACGCTAGCTGTTACAACACAATTAGATTATTTGAATTTGTGGAGGTGAATTCAATGCTAGAGGGTAAAGGCAAGTTGATAAAGTTACTGCTTTATAGTAAAGCTCTCAAAATACACCAAGCAACATAACCATTGCTCATGTCATCTGGTGAGTTGTAGGAGCTATAGTGAAAAAAGGCCCTTTCCAAGAATCTATATTTTCTGAGAATTTATTTGAAGAAAGGGGAAATGAAGAAAAGGGAGAAATAAAATACAGTGAAAGCAGTTCTTTCAAGTGATCAGACTCTTGCACACTTTTGTAAATTGAATAATCAGTTTAACTATTTTTACAATAGAGAACAACATAAACATTGTCACTCCATTGGCATTGCTATAATTAGTAATAGGCTTTTTATCTAATACGGCACATAGTGGGTTGGATCTACATTCAATCATTCCTAGAGCAGGAGCTTAAATTGGTGAATTTAAATACTTTTTATTTCAATGGGTTTATTTTGACTAAGTTTGGAATCAACCCGTACTATTTTCATACTTATACAGCATACAGTCTATATTTATTAAATGTTTCATACAGTCTGCATAAGCAATGTATAGAAGGCATTTATATGTATACATTTATATTCTCCTCCATGATCCATAGCAGGTCAGATTGGGAGGGACACAATTTTGAACTGGGAGATAAAATCAGATTAGTATTGCTCTCATATACATACTTGTTCCACAGTAAGGTCCATTGAATCCAATGAGACTTCTGAATTGCTGTCATTAGGGCCCTTTCCACACAGCTTAATCAAATCCCACATTATCTGCTTTCAACTGGCATATATGGCAGTGTGGACTCAGATAACCCAGTTCAAAGCAGATATTGTGTGATTTTCTGCCTTGATATTCTGGGTTATACGGCTGTGTAGAAGGGCCCTAAAACAGGTAAGTTAAACTATTACAAGATATGTTACACTTCTGGCCAAATCAATGTAATATTTAATGCTTGCTTTTTGGACTTTTGATTGGATGTAATATTTTTGAAGTTGAACTAGGCTTATCCATGAATGGACTTCTAGGAAATGTTACTACAGTTCTCAGAACCTACCATTCAGCATAAGCATTATTTACATTATCCGGGGAATAAGTACAGTAGGACCATCACATTTGTGGTTTAACTTTTGTGGCTGTGGTTGCTATGTTTTCTGTGGGTCAATGTCCATTTTGTCCTGGACGACCCAGAGGTTCTTAGAGATGCCTTATCTCAGTTTAAAGCAATAGTGTTTTTATTTTGTTTTGTTTTCCATGTTCAAGGGGGTCCTGCACCCCTAACCCCCGCAAAAGTGTATTGTTTTCCAAGTTCTGCTTAATCCTAAAAACACCTACTCATCAACAATGATTTTTGTGAGCTTGCAATTAAAGTGAAAGTTGCTATCTGTACTGCCAATTCCGGTTTTCAATACAATTCTTCTTCATAGTAACAAATTGCTCTCTCTGGATCCCAAATCAATTCACAACAATGTTGTTTCCTGTAGGGCGAGCGTGGGGCTCCAGGTGAAAGTGGCCAAGTTGGTCCTGCAGGCCCC
This sequence comes from Anolis sagrei, assembly GCF_037176765.1. Classification (NCBI taxonomy): domain Eukaryota; kingdom Metazoa; phylum Chordata; class Lepidosauria; order Squamata; family Anolidae; genus Anolis; species Anolis sagrei. The sequence goes on along the minus strand of NC_090026.1, from coordinate 101,573,032 downwards.
ATTGGAAACCGTGGCCCATCTGGCCCCCCTGGACCCGATGGCAACAAGGTAAGACTGCAGTTTTCCTGAAGTCCTGAGGAGGGCACCGTCACCTCCTTCATGCATATACTGCTGATGACAACAGCTTCCATGTGTTCCTTCTTGAAACACCAGATCCTCAGTGCATGATCGAATGGCATATTTTTCAGTCTGCCTTCAGAGCTTTCATTATGCGGGAAATGGAAGTGGGTGCTGCCCAAACAATGCATAAAACAGATGTTACAGCAGACATGGAGAAGTCTTTTTTGGCTTGAAATTTTTCTCTACTCTTTCTTCGTTGTTAGAGATTCAGTTTTGAAAAGCTGTGTTTGTGATAAAGAGTTCCCATAGACCACATGCATTGCTTCCTCTCAATTATTTAAACAGCAGATCTGTATGTGGAATGGAAATGGGAGTCAGAATCATGAAGCCTTCCAGATGTTGTTGAATGCAACTCCCATTGAGCCTAGTCAGCATAGCCAACAGTGCAAATGCTGCAAATTGCAGTCCAAGAACTTAATAATAATAATAATAACAACAACAACAACTTAATTTTTATACCCCACCTCCATCTCCCCAAAGGGACTCGAGGTGGCTTTCAAAGGGACATGCCCAACAAAACAGGTTAAAATAAAATAAAAACAAGCAATATCAAACATCAATAAACATCTAGAGAGCCATGTTATATCCATCCTAGATTTAAAGTTAAAGGGGTGAACAAGCCTTACTGATGGGCAAGCCCCATCACCCTTCATCAACAGTGGTGAAGAATCCTGGGAACTTCAGTTCAACAACGTCTGGAAGCCTATATAATTTTCATCTTTGTTTTTAATGAGGGAAACTTGAAAGCCTGGCCAGGCATGTATGCTTTACATTTATATCCAATTATTCCAGAAATGTGGGGAAGTTGCTTTTTGGAAACCAACCATATTGGAATTCTGGGACTTATCATCCAAACATTGGATTTTCGAGACTATATGGCTTTTCTCAAGGCAGCATATATTGTTCTCCTTTCTCCCTACTTTATCTTCACAATAACCCGTTTGGTAGCTAGGACTGAAAGGTTGCTGCTGATCATACAATGAGTTTCATGATTCAAGGAGACGAATACTTGAATATGCTTGCGTCTGGCTATTAGTATAGGTGTCCTTATATATACATGCTCACTAAGGCTGACCTGTTTTACTGTAGGACAGAGATAAGGCGGAGTCCAAAACTAGAAAAGGACAGGATTCTTAAAGAGAGTTTGAGATTGACTGTAGCCTCAAAATACTGATGGAATTGCTAGAAAGAGATGCTGTACTGCATTTTTTTCAGGGATATCTCCTGTTTTAAGTCTATGTTGCATCCTGTTCCTTGATTAATCTGAAATGTGCCCCCTCCTTTCAAAAAGCAGTAGTGTAATTAATAGACAATTAACCTTCAGACTCTGGAAGCCTTGAGCATGGAAAATGTATGTCCCATGATTCTTGACATCCATGGGCACTGCCAAGATTTGAACAGATTCTTACAATTACCTGTAGTTCACATTCTGAATGGTGGAGGCACATAATCCTCCACTTGAATCATCAGTGAGAATTGTGAGCTTCTAGTAGACACCCAAGAGCCAACATGATACAATGATTTGACCTTTGAACTATGAATCTGGAGACCAGGGTTTGATTTCACCCTTGGCCGTCGACACCCAATAGGTAACCTTGGACAAGTAACAAACTCAGCCTCTGAAAACCCTGTGATAGGTTTGCTTAGTCAAATGTAGGTCAGAAACAACAACAAAGTAGATAGCCCTACAGATTAATCAATATAACCTGAAATCAAGATTGGCCATGTTATTTCAATGAATGGGGTTATTTGAATGAACAATGCTAAGAAATACTCGCTGCATTATATCCAGCTGTATTCAGATATGTTGCTGTGCCTTTCAGGAGATTAGCTTACACTTGATGGTAAAGTAGCACAGTGCATACATCGGCTTGTTTTCACATTGTTTAAACTTTCTTTCTTCTGCTAGGGTGAACCCGGTAACGCTGGTCTAAATGGTGCCGCAGGTCCCTCTGGTCCCAGTGGAATCCCTGGAGAGAGAGGCATTGCTGGTGTCCCAGGAGGCAAAGGTGAAAAGGTAAGGAAGAAAAAGAAAATGCAGGGGCTAACACAAGAGCTTCCTCAAGGGAGAAAAACTATAGGCCACACACTTGGCATCAAGAAGATCCCATGTTCAATTATTATCATTTTTTAGGTGTGGAGAAGTCAAAACTTCTCTGTAAAACCCCAGAGAGCTGGTACTGTTCGATGCAGGCAGTACTGTGCTAGCTGAACCAAATCTAGCAAAATTTATTTACAAATTTGGAGGCATCTACTCGAGGCTTTTCTCTTTCCAAACCTAAAATCCTAAACATTTGCACAAACGTTCCCCTTGGGAACTTTTTCTGTGCCTAAGTTGTTGATGATCAGAATATTCGGGCTGTAGGCTTAGAAATGGGTTAAACCCTTGTTCCGGCAAGCCTGAAGACCGACAGGTCGGAGGTTTGAATGCGGGGAGAGCACGGATGAGCTCCCTTTGTTAGCTCCAGATCCCCATGTGGGGTCATGAGAGAAGCCCCCTACAAGGATGGTAAAACATCAAAACATCCAGGCATCCCCTGGGCAACTTCCTTGCAGACATCAAATTCTCTCACAGCAGAAGCGACTTGCAGTTTCTCAAGTCGCTCCTGACATGAAAAAAATGTTTTGCTAATTAATTAGTTACATGGACACCCAACTTTCTAACAAAAGGAAGATTGAACATGACCTTCATGTGTAATGGCTCATCTAGTCTAACCACTGATCTGTTCTTTCCATGTAATTTGAGCTAGAAGTGGAATGAAAGGTTTGGGGAATAAAGGGGAATAAAGGTAGCTTTGATTTCACCATATTCCAAGTTCTTCTATCCTTCTAAAGCAGGGTGGATAATGTGCAGGTGTCAAATACATGTGGTCCTGAGACCCATTTTTGTACCCCCCCCCCAGGTTAAAAATGTTTTTTTAATGAGAATATTTTTCGTCCTCCCAAGTTTCTTGGAGAATTAATGCAGCCTTCTAATCTTACCTGCTCTAAAATCTTGAAAGGTCATGTCCCATATGTGGACAAAAAATTCATTTTCTGTTAAAACCATCCAGATGGATTTAAATAATAACACAATACTATTGATAGCCCTGACTAGAGTATTTATTTATTTATGAATATTTATAGCCCATCCTCTCTCACCCCAAAGGGGACTCTGAGCAGCTTACAAGTTATATGTATATACAATATATTATATTATTAGTATAGCACAATATTGTTATTATATATTACTATATTGTACTATACCACTGTACTGCAATATTCTTAGTAATATTACATGTAATATATAAGATATAATTACTATATTGTAGTATTAGAAGTATTATATTGTATTACATTAGTGTAGACCAGTTAAATCAATTGTATTTACCTTTATGTTGTCTCACCATTTAACAATTGTTTCAGTGAGGCTACTTTAGTTGGAACTGACCTTTAGGATAGTAGCAAAGGAGGGAGTCCACACTACTACCCATTTTCTGTAGTGGCTAGTGCAACTCAGTAGGGCTCTGGATGAAATGTTGGATCCACCACTTTATTCCCCTACACCACCTGTGTCACAAGGCCTGTAGGCCAAATCTGGCCCACCACATCATTTTATATCCCAAAAATGAGTTTGACACCCCTACCCCACAAAATCCACTGCCCCAGATTTTGTGTAATGTACTGTATAGAAGTGTATGTAGTTCTATTTCTCATTACTGAAAAGATGTTGGAACCATTGCCAAGTAAAGCATTCCCCTCCCCCATCTATAAGACGTAGACACTGATTATCAGATTAATTCTGTTTTTCTCTTTTCAGGGTCCACAAGGCTTCAGAGGAGATGCTGGAACTTCTGGAAGAGATGGTGCCCGTGTAAGCATGCTTAAGTTGTTTTATTTCCAAGGAAGCAACATACCAAGCTTTTTAGGAATCAGGATGGAATGGCAAAATAACTAGATTTAGTGGGATGTTGTGTGGTTTCTGGGCTGCCTTGAATGTCACATTTGTTTTCTTGTTGTTGCAACTAGATTTAGGCCACAATGCACCCTCCCTCTGTTTTGAGGCAGTCACTTAAAGCTGTGCAATAGTAGCCTGCAACCAAATACAAACGTGAACATGGAGTTTACTTATATTCAGATTTCCTGAATTTTCACCAGATGCACTGATAAGCTTAGAAAGAAAATTCACACAACCTGTGAATTTTACTTATAATAACAAAGAGAAAAATGGTTGATTTTCTCTGTTCCCACCACCAAAACTCTGGAAGAGGTTTGGTGGACAGTTCCTGACAGGTTCTGAAAGGACAAATTTCTCCCAACTCATCTAAATCAACCTGCATTTTTCAACACAATATGACATCATTTCATCATTCAAATTCTCAAATTAAACTTTCTTATTATACCTAGGTCACTTATCCAGTTATATAGATAGTTGTCTGGATACATTCAAACATGTTAATAATAATGCACTTTCCATAAATATGGAATTCATTCAGTGTTCATAACTTACAAGTATTCTTCTCCATCGTCTGAATCTGGGGGGATAAAACAAGATTAAAATGTGTGATTCTGCTTGATTTCCAGGGTGCTCCTGGTGCCGTTGGTGCTCCTGGACCTGCTGGAAGCGCTGGCGAAAGGGTAAGTACCACTCTTTTCAGAAGCTGGCATGGGATTGTGCTAGAGCAAGGTTGAAACTGTTCATGTATGATAGAGCTAGAGCCATGTTCTCCCAGCCTCAGAGGAAGGCAATGGCAAACCTCTTCTGAACAAATCTTGCCATAAACCTCTGTCATAGGTTAGCCTTAAGGTTACCGTCGGTCAGAAAAAACTTGAATCAGAAACAATGAGAGAGATGCATTGTATATGCAAAATGCAACTGGGTTTTCAGTGTTTGCAGAATGTTAGCATGTTGGAAGGGAAAACTGAGCTTTTGAGTTTTAGAAAAATGGCAGCCTAGAGCACACTGTGAAGGATTGCATATATGATATTTAACACATAAAAACACTGAGTTAGATCTGAACTAACCTAGCTCTTAAACAGTAGCTTTTAAACAGAGGCTGGATTGCAATCTGTTCGGGGTGATTTAAATGCAATATTCCTGCTTCTTGGCAGGGGATTGGACTGGATGGCCCATGAGGTCTCTTCCAACTCTTTGATTCTATGATTCTATGAACTAATGTTACATTAAAATTAAAATTATAGAGATAAGGCTTTCAGATAGTCCAAACTGCTAAAATTGCAAAGCTGAATAATACTCCAATTAAATACAGGCAGAAAGACTTGAAGACACGTATGTTGTTGCTTCATATTTACATTTACCAATATCCCAAGAATTATACAAATCATTTATTTATTTACTTATTGATACATACACTCACAATTCTATCCTGTCCTTTATTATGACCAAATAATGAATTACTTCTAAAGGTAAAGGTAAAGGCTTTCCCTGATATTAAGTCTAGTCATATCTGACTCTGGGGGGTGGTGCTCATCTCTATCTCTAAGCTGAAGAGCCAGCATTGTCCATAGATTCCTCCAAGGTCATGTGGCCAGCATGACTGCATGGAGCACCATTACCTTCCCATAGAAGTGGTACCTATTGATCTACTCACATTTGCATGTTTTCGAACTGCTAGGTTGGCAGAAGCTGGGGCTAACAGCGGGAGCAAAACCCGCTCCCTGCATTTGAACCGAAACCTTTCGGTCAGCAAGTTCAGCAGCTCGGCAGTTTAACCTGCTGCACCACCAAGGGGCTCCAGAATTACTTCTAGTGTGGTATAAATATATAACATTTCTAGCTCCACTTATATGTCCATCCTGTCCTGTTTCTTGGGAGAGTGGCTGAAAAGCAAACTGTATTGAATGTCTCAAAAACATGCTATGATATCACACAGGAACTAAGTGCAACTAACCTAGCCCAATTCCTGTTCATTTTAAAAAATCATTTTGCTTAATATTTCTCTATTGGAATAAAATCCAGGAAAATACACACATATCAAATATTTTTGTTTAGAAGCAGTGTAATAAGTAAAACGTCTGTAGACAACCAGCAGAGGAAACTAAAGAATCCTTAGATTGCCGTAATAAACAAAACCATGATTCAGAATTCAATATTTTAGTATCAGGTTACTTTGAGAGGTCATTCACAACTGAACAGACAGTTTCTCTAGTTCAAGGGAAGGCAACGGTGGCCCTGGAAATGGCTTCCACAGCCTTTGCCAGCATAGCCAATGGTGGGGGATTATGGGAACTGCAATCCATTCTGGCTTTCAGGGAAGGGAGTTCCAGAAAGTTGAACAGAGATAGGAAAGTAATTTTGCTTTTTCTCGTCTAAGTGTCACACGGCAAACTTCAGTTGAAATTAATTTTAAAAGCTAGAGAATAGGGATTTGCTGCTCAAAGAAAAGAGTAAAACTAATACTGTTGGACATGTCAGGCCCTTAGACATGACTAAAGTTGTGCTTTAGATCACAGCAGCTTTTGGAGTTTTTATTTATAGTATTTTTAGCCAAAAAATTCCCAGCATGGCTACAGATCAGTTCAAAACACAGGTATGCACACCTAACAAAACTGCACGAATAACCTTCAATGTTATGTTGAAAATGATACAAAGCAACAAGAAAAGAGATGGGAAAGGTGAATAGAAGGAAACAGACAACAACAGCAACAATTTATTTCTAGACTGCCCTCTCTCCCCAGAAGGACTCGGGGCATTTTACACATAAAAAGGCAAACATTCAATGCCTCAAAAATAGGTACAGACATATCAAAGTAATACAAAATAATGGAGAGTAACGACAAAAAACTTACAACAAAGGAATTAAGCATCAAAATAAAATAAAACTGGAACAATCCCCTACGGGGAAAAAAACTAAAACATAAGGAAACCTTACAGTGTATACCCTAAAAACAAATAATGAGATCTTACATTAAAAATGGCTGACAACAGTGTTTCAATTAAGATGTATCATAATAACCATCTAATACACATAGATTAGATTAGAAATGAGCCCTTTGTATTAGTGAGCAGAACCAATGCTTTCCCAGGAATTACAAAGGAAGCTCTTCCTTCCTAATGCATGTTTTTGGTCTGTATTTTAGTAACACTGATATTTTTTGTCTGTTTTAGGGTGAAGCTGGTCCCTCTGGCCAAGCTGGACCTGCTGGGCCTCGTGGTATCCCTGTAAGTAGCGAAACAACTCTTCATTTTTTTTTCAAGTCATACAAGTGGATTAAGGATGTGGAGTAGTGGATTGTATTTCTCACTGGGTGTGTTCTGGTTCTTCTCCCCACTTTAGGGTGAACGCGGTGAGGTTGGCCCTGCTGGCCCTCCCGGATTCGCTGGCCCTCCTGTAAGTATCAAAAAGAGCTTTCTCCAATTTAGTATTGGTTGGGACTTGTAATGAATTTGGTGGAACATTCTCTCTTGAATTTTTAAGGGTGCTGCTGGTCAATCCGGTGCTAAAGGTGAAAGAGGACAAAGAGGACCTAAAGGTGATGGAGGCCCTGCTGGAGCCATCGGTGTTGTTGGTAACTCTGGCCCTGCTGTAAGTAAATTGAGTCACACTTGAAGCTGTTCTTACCTTTTGATGGGTAGATTTCACATTGTCCTTAAATCCATTGCTGAGCTCCAAAGTTGTATATTTACTGACTATCTTGTTATCTAACACAAAAAGAAGGCAGCAGAACCATTTTTCACACACAACCCTAGAAGACCTAACCAATACTCTTGAGACAATCAAAAGGGATGTCACCTCACTTAATATTTTGGCTGAATATTCAGCCATTTGGGAATAATGGAAGATTATGGAAAGCTATGGCAGAAAAACTGCCATATTTTACCTAATTTTGCTCCATTTTGAACTGGAATTTTTTAAATTATTTTTAATTTGGGAGTCTGGGACACTAAGAGACTTGAGTGGGCAGGCTGCATTTCCCCCACCCTTGTCATATATGAATGAGTGCCTGAGATCTATAGTACTAAGATTCAGTTCATTTATAGTTTCAAGCATCTGCCCTCCTCCTCCCTCACACACAAACAGGATCTATCTATCTATCTATCTATCTATCTATCTATCTATCTATCTATCTATCTATCTATCTATCAATCTATCTCACTGGCTTAAAAAAAAGTAAAATGGTGTGGATCACCAAGGTATTATAGTTGAGATTCCACATTTGCAGGGTTTTTTTCTGGATTTATTCACAGATTTGATTAATGTGGTGTCTCTGTGAATCTCTAGGGCCTCCAACACAACTTTATGGTCAATTTCCGGTCAACATTGACCATATGAACACAATGGAGGACCTAGAGATTCCTAGAGAACTGCTCTCTTGAGCAAATGACTACAGCGTGGGGTTTTATTTGCATTTTTTCCACTTTCATTGTGGTCCTGCAATTCTAACCTCAGCAAATGTGGAGGGCTGACTGTACACAGTCAGCATGAGCTCTCCAGCTTCTCCTTCACTGAGGTGTGTGTATATGCACATACATTTGTATGTTTAGATGAGTAGATAGGCAGGCAGATAGAACTGATAGTAAGGAATTGATGTCAGGATTTGTTTAAATTTATTCCTTTTTAGATATGGTGTGACACATAGTGATGTGAAGATTGATTTTGTTGGTACTGATAATCAAATATCACCATCATAGAATTAAAATGATATTAAGTGAACAATTTAACACTGTTGTTTAATCATATGTTATTTAACTTCACTCTTCCCCCATATAACTGGTAGTATGGTCCACCTTTTAAAATAGAATAGTTTCCTTTTGTTCTAGAAGTTGCAATCGTTAGTCATGTAATAGAAGGCTATTCTGGAAGGGGTCTCATTAGTATTATAACTCTTATATCAGAAAATGGTAGTATACATGAGGCCTTTAACATGTTCCCTGTTTCTGTGTAATTCAAATTAATCTCTTCCAGCCAAAATATATTTCTGATTGGATTATTTTAATTACCTGTTCCACACTGTTCCCGTTACTTTTTTTTTTCGTAAGCAGTGCTCTGAAAGAGTATATTTAGAGTCAGGGCTAAGTCTGCTACCAATAAATTTAACAGTGCATTATGGATTACCACTTAGCTGGATCCTTACCTTAACTTTTCCATGCTTTTTCCTCTATTTAGGGTCCCATGGGTCCTTCTGGAGCTGCTGGTGCTCGCGGTGACAGTGGTCCACCTGTAAGTCTATGTGTTTCTTTTGTTTACCGTTTCATCTACTTTATATGGGGACATTCCTTGTGAATTCTAACCTCACTCTCAATTTTTTTCCAATAGGGTGCAACTGGTTTCCCTGGTAATGCTGGCAGACCTGGACCTCCTGGCCCTGCTGTAAGTGGTTACAGAGAATACTTTATTTGCAAATCGGTCATCTCTTATCTGGTGCCTCCAGATGTCTCTGAGTGCAACTTCTGTAATCCTTCAAACAGCAAGACTGTCTGTGGGATTGTGAAGTGTGTCTTTATGGCAGTTGGGTGAGGAAGGCTAGGTTAGAAGTGCTAGCTATGTTCAGCTATGAATTCCTCTTACCAGAGGATTACTCTATGTATCTGCCATTCCCTGGAACTTTGTCAACAGTTGGCCAATGTTTAAATCAGAAGTGGCAGAGAAGGTTCTCTCCCACTTATACCAATGGACTCCTGCAACTCTCTCCCACTTATACCAATGGACTCCTGCAACAATTCAGCTATTGTAACCAGGGCTGTTGGACAGAATATAGGCATAGAGTAATAATTGGTCTCATCAAACTCATCAAACTCAAAATAGAGCAAGGATTTCCATGCACATGTGTGTGGCGTAATACCCCAATGGCTCTCTTTGATCAGGGCAACATTGGCAGAAGCCAGTTTGGGCAGAAGAACCAAGTTGACACTGTTTACCTGAAATCTTCACTGTAAACATATTTAGCTTTAAAAAATACATGGTAAAGGGTAGATAGGAAGGGGTAACCAATTTGGTAGAGAGTGGTGAACAGTGGAAATATTAAAACCACTCCACTGTTTCCCTGTTCCAAATTGTCTTCTCTTGACACTGCTTTCAAGTGAAGAAGAGAGCAGTTGAAGAGTTCCTAGCCACATGTGTGGGCAACATATCCTTGATTATCATAGCAATCTCATGCATACCTACTGAGGAGTTATTTTCATGGAACAGAATGAAATTTGCTGTCAAATAAACAAGGGTGGGAGATGATGAGACCATTGATAATGCAAGCATGTGAAAGTACGGCAACCTTAAAGACTTTAATGTCCCTACCATTATATTTCTCCGTTCTTACTCCATAAGGTGATGAATTGGCTGCTTAACTGTGTAGTCACTCAGATATTTTGTTCCTAGGGTATCACTGGTCCCGCTGGACCTCCCGGCCCAGCTGGCAAAGAAGGTATTAGAGGCCCACGTGGTGACACTGGACCAGTTGGCCGTACTGGTGAGGCTGGTATTGTAGGACCACCTGGTTTCCGTGGAGAGAAAGGCCCAAGTGGAGAAAGTGGTGCTGCTGTGAGTATTTAGAACAATTCCTCTTTTCTGAAAGTCACTTTTTAGGCACTTTTCTTCTTTGATTTCTTGTAAACACAGATATCAACCAACAGAAACCAGGAAAATCTATCCTGAGCACATGGGTTACTTTTAAGTTTGAACAGACATTGCCATTTATCACATGTAGATGACAACTGGCATAGAAGCAGGACCGTCATCTTTGGCCCTAGCTATTGACAGGCAAAACCCACCAATAGTCCCCGATCACACCATGGCCCTGACGCTTACCTGGTGCAATGGGATCCAGATGCTTCTTTGCTGGTGCGCTGGCACAGAAGTAACATCCAGAGGCAGGATTATCCGGCTCTGATTTACCTTCATGTTAAATAATATCTTGCCTGGATCTAAAAGAGATGAAGATAGTCAAAAACATGGCCAAAATAATGTTGAGGGTGCTAGGGCTGTGGAGATGAGGAGGGTGCTGCAGATCATGCATTCCCTATTTGTGTAATGTTTTACACAGTATTCATAACACAAGTCCTGGAATTTATCCTCATAACGCTTGGAAATGCGATACGCAAGCCATTGCTCATTGTACTGGATAATAGATGCCCCCAGTTGATCACACCCAGAAACTCTTCTGATGAGACGGAAAAGAAAATGCTATTGAAGGCTTTGAAAGTAATGTGGCCTCAGGCTGGGGCATGTGGAAACTGATCTCAGAAAAGTATTAGCTAAATCTTAGCAGTTTCTTGGCAGGTAACTCTGCATTTCCAGACACAAGGCCACCAATCCCATTTAGACAATTTGGGGAGAGGATTGCTGCCATTACCAAAAGGTATCACTAGATTCATATTGTAATCTGTTAATGTGATGCTAATGGGAATAAAAACAGAGCAGGTTAATATGCATAAGCAAATTTATTTTCTCATTTTTTTTCCTGCATTTGTTATGTAAGGCCAGCAGTTCACCAGCCAAGTGACTTTTACACCTTATTAGAAACAGATACAATATTCTGGGAAATGTTTTCTTGAATGAAAAATGCCAGTATTTCTCATTTCAGTGCCTTAAAATACCTGATTTGGTTTGTTACTGAAATTATATTTAGATCTGTTCCTGCAGAAGTATGCATTCCTAATTTCTCTAAGTCCAGGGCCCTGATACCCTCAATTACCAGGCCAATTTAGATTCAGAAGTGTGTCAGAATGAACCATGCTGACAAATGCTTTAAAACAATGATTTATTGAATACATAAGGTATTAAACAGGATGCAGCAATACAACCCAAGACAAAATTCATTCATGTTCCTTATCAGATCAAAACAGTCTTTCATCACAGTTGCTGTCTGCCAGGATCTCCACAATTAAGAAGACATTACCCTATAATCCCTAACTTAAATGACATTATTAGAAACCAAAAGCAAGACCACAAGACTGTGTACAAAATGTCTGATTTGTGTTCAGAATGGCTAAATATGCAAAATATGGATATCAGATCTGTGCTTTAGGATGAGATTACTGTATATACTCATATATAACTCAATCTCATGTATTACTCAGTGGGGTGTATTTTGGGGCCAAAAGTATGGATTTTGATATGACCTATGGTTAGTTCAAGAGTCATTCCATGGACAGGGGAAAGCATGAATGCTCTCTCAGGGATCAGCAGCCCTGACTGCTGCTGCTATTTCCCCACTCAGAAATTCAAAAGGCTGGTGACTCTGTCACAGTGGAGGCACTGTTTCTTTTCGGCTCTCCTGGGATGGACTAAGCTTGTGCCTTTTGCCACTCTATTCAGAGAAGGGATTGTTCCTTTTTTAATAAGAGTTAAAGTACCATACTCATTGGCTAGTGCATTTCAGCTGAACCTTGATCTATTTCTGCTGGACAAATTTGGGTAGACCCCCGGATCTGCTTTCACACACTTCCCAAAAACAGGCAGGTAGCCAAATAGCTGTTTTTGGTCCACGGCCGAAAAATGCAGCTAGATCTGTCCCATTGACGGCAATGATGGAGGACTCCCCGGGCTCCCCTTCCCATCATTTTTAGGGCTATCAGGATGAAAATGACCACACTTGGAGGACACATCAACCACAGTCTACCAAGTTTCATAACATTTGGGTCATCCCCTTGATTTTTAGGAATTTCTTTTCTTTTAAAAATAAAAACTCCTTAAAAATTTCCCAAAAGGTATCCCCTGCTACCCACCCACCCCCACCCCCCGCATTTTCAAAATGTATTGTGGGAAATCTAGCCATGTTTTTGGGGGAAAACATGTTTTGGTTCATATTATTTTAAGTCTTAGTGATTCAGAGGTCCCCAAACATGTATGCATGCGCACCCCACCCACCAGTCCCGCACTTACCCAACTCCCAGTCCCACTTAAAAAAAGAATCAAGAAAATCAAGGAAAATCAAGCCAAGCCAAGCCAAAGAAATGAAACTGAGAGCAAGTGGCAAGGCAATAGGACTAGAGCACCTTTCTAGAGCCAGGACACAATTGAGAGCAGTGAAGGAGCTCGCTGACACAGCTTGCATAAGACATGTCACAGTATTCTTCTATTCTGATTGGCCCAACAGGCAGGGCTCCCAAGGAAACTCTGCAAGCAGCACGTGGAAGCTTCTCTGTGCACCACGTGGTACCAAATAAGGGAGGAGAAGCTGTGACTGGCTGCCACATGGCCCATTCCAGATTTCTAGACTTATACATGATTATATGAGTTGTTAAAAGAGACAGGAAACAAAAATTGGGGTGAGTAAATAGTTGTTTGAAAATGTGGTTTTGTGTTCTCTTCTGTATGTAGGGCCCACCTGGTACCCCAGGTCCTCAAGGTCTTCTTGGAGCTCCTGGTATCCTTGGTCTTCCTGGCTCTAGGGGAGAACGTGGTCTTCCAGGCATTGCTGGAGCACTTGTAAGTATAACATTTTCTAAATCTTCAACTATGTGACAAATAAGTCTGTCTTGAATTAAACTGGCATATGCCAAGGCCAAAATGTATTGAAATCCAGTCTGTTTCAGTGGGGAAAGTGACTTTGTTGCATATAATAATGCAGCACCTGAAGACAAGATTGGTAAGGCAACAAAATTTCCCTTCTCACTGGCCAAAATTTTACTTGTGTGTAGAGTAGCAAAATGCATCCTTTAAAATGCGGGGACCAGTACCTGAGTAAATTTAAAAGCACCTTTGCATTTAAACATTTATACAGAAACATTCCTTTATTAGATTTACATCCGGGCTTGTTTTTTATAAGGGACTTTAAAGTTTGGAAGCAAATTTGGGGTCCCTAATGAGCAATCTGCTTTGGAGCCAATGACAAAGTTAAAGATTATTTCGCTTTAGTAATATCATGCCTCACTGTTGGCTATGCTGGCAGATGTTTGGGCGGCTAAGATCCAACAATATTTAGAGGACCACAAACTGCTCAGTTGCTTTAGACAAAGGTCAGCAGTGACCCAAGGGCCACATGCAATCTTTACTGCCCCCAACCACCCAGAATCACCAGGTAAAAAAACTGGAGAGGACAGTTATTTAAAAGGGTATTTCAGCAAGTGTTGCTTGTTATGAAACCAGGCACATATAATACTGTTGAAATCCCCCTTTAAATAACCGTCCTCTCCAGTTTTCATTCAAGAAACCCTACTCTACACTTTTTTTTCACCCATACATATTCAGTATGTCGTGTAAGCAAGGGCTTCCAAGTAAACTATCATAATCCAGTTGACTTCCTGCTTTAAAGAAGGCCTCTCCCATTTGTAAAATAGCCTAGGGAGGCAAATTGTGCCAAAGGTTCCCCTCAGTCCCCCTAGAAAATGTGGGGACATTTTAAGTAAAAGGGAAAAAACTTCAGAGTGTCAATTTCAGTGTAGCTATGTGTAGCTCTTGAGTAGTTGTTCTACTCATCTTAAAGCACAAGTTAGCAGTCTAGAGTCTATTGTAGATCTACCTGAGCAGAGACGAGAGCAAAATGCTCCTTAAAAAACACAGGCCCCTTCTACGCTGCAATATAAAATCTGGATTATCTGATTTGAACTGGATTATATGGCAGTGTAGACTCATATAATCCAGTTCAAAGCAGGTTATGTGGATTATCTGGTTTGATAATGTGGATTATATGGTAGCGTAGAGGGCACCTCAGAGGGCATTTAAAAGAAACCCATTAACTATCAAAAATAGGTTTTAGAGGTGTGGCCATTTGAGTGTTGGTTCAGGCCACCTGATTTGCAGAGAATGGCAAGGAGGTTGTTACTACATTGCCACCAGGCCCGTAGCCAGGATTTCATTTGGGGGGGGGGGCTGAATTTTTTTTCAGGGGGGGTTTCGGGGGGGCTGAGTCTGAGTGAAAGAGGGTCTAGCCTAGCAAACCTTTTGTATCATTACCCCAATACCCCCATGCATATGGGATATATTGAGTATGGTGATCAGATCATGATATGAATAAACATAACAGTTTAAATAATGCACCAATAAGGCCTTTTCGCGAACCACCATGAAAATTTCGGGGGGGGGGGGGCTGAAGCCCCCCAAGCCCCCCCCCCCGGCTACATGCCTGATTGCCACATGTTATTACTCTCCTTAAAAAAAGTTTGATTTTGTCCTATAAAAGTTGCATCCCTCCAACTTAAATTTTGCCCTACATGGATTACAAAGCCCATATGTCTGTTGGCTGAAAATGGTAGCATTCCAACCCCTCTGGGAATGGGAGAAGCTGTACTGGAGTTTGAGATGTCATCTCATCCCTCTTCAATACAGCTTGAACACCTCTGTATCTTTCTTTCTTTTCCTTCTATACAGGGCCATGGGGATGAGATATTCTGAAGACCCTAGGCTGCTTGAGGCTATACATTTCTGACTAAACAAACAAATCACTTCTCTTTCCTTTCCTTTCCTTTCCTTTCCTTTCCTTTTCTTTCCTTTCCTTTCAAGACTCAATTTTCTCTTTTTCTTTCCTTTCTGCTTTTCTAAACTTAGGGTTTTTTTCTGCTCCACTAGCCCAACTATCTTACCTTTTCTCCAAAAAGCTGTCTCCTCCTCCCTTCCCCCTGCTGTCTTCTCAAAGATCAGTCTGCCTAATAACAGTGAAATGTGACAACCGATTATACCTTTGCCATGGCAATGCCAATACTTGCCTATAAGACAAAGCATATTCAAAGTTCATCTAGCTATGTACTGTCCATACATCAGTCAAGAGCTACATAGACCAGATTTCCACATTTGTGCTATACTTTCCATCATTGGTCACATGTCAAGTTGATGATAAAAGCTATAGATAGTCTAAAACAATTGGAAAACATAACTTGGTGCAATGCTGACAAAGACCGCTGGCATTAACTAAATGTGGATATATATGATGCAGTGATTACTTGGTTAAATTAATATATGGATAGCAATTAAAGATGTCCCTACTCTTGATGTTTTTCAGGGTGATCATGGACCCGTTGGTATTGCTGGTCCACCTGGTGCTCGTGGCCCATCTGGTCCCATTGGTAGCCCTGGTGTGAATGGTGCCCATGGTGAAGCTGGACGTGATGTAAGTAATTTTTGGTCTAAAGAATTGGGGAAGCATGTATTTTAATATATATCCTTTCTAGACAGTACTTAAATACTACAGTTGAAGGCTGTTTGGCACCCTTGTTGACGTAGTCTTGTTAATAAATACAGTATTCATATCCTATTCTTTATCATGAGAGGATAGAAGTACAATAAACTTAAACAAGTTAAAATAATATAAAACGTAAACCAATAAACTAACATAAATGATTGAAAACAAACTACTTAGATCAGCCATTTCCAAACTCTGGTCCTCCAAGTGTTTAGTACAAGCTCACAAAAGCCTCAGGCCCTTTCCACACAGCTGAATAAAATCCTACATTACCTGCTTTGAACTGGGATATATGGCAGTGTGGACTCATATAACCCAGTTCAAAGCATATATTGTGGGATTTTCAGCCTTGTAATTCTGGGATATGGTGCTGTGTGGAAGGGCCCTCAGTCACTTTGGCCAACTGTCAGATATTCTGGGGAGCTGAAGTTCAAAACACCTAGAAGACCTAGTTTCCTCTTTTCTTCAGATCTCATTGTTCTACCATAGTTATCAATACTAATCCACAGTACATGAGAGAGTCAAGAGGTCAGATACTGAGCACGTGGACAACAAGTTAAACATGAACCAACAATGTGATGCGGCGGCAAAAAAAGCCAATGGGATTTTGGCCTGCATCAATAGGAGTATAATGTCTAGATTCAGGGAAGCCATGCTACCCCTCTATTCTGCCTTGGTTAGACCACACCTGGAATATTGTGTCCAGTTCTGAGCACCACAATTGAAGAGAGATATTGACAAGCTGGAATGTGTCCAGAGGAGGGCGATTAAAATGATCAAGGGTCTGGAGAACAAGCCCTATGAGGAGCGGCTTAAAGAGCTGGGCATGTTTAGCCTGAAGAAGAGAAGGCTGAGAGGAGACATGATAGCCATGTATAAATACGTGAGAGGAAGTCATAGGGAAGAGGGAACAAGCTTTTTTTCTGCTGCCCTGGAGACTAGGACGCGGAACAATGGCTTCAAACTACAAGAGATTCCATCTGAACATTAGGAATAACTTCCTGACTGTGAGAGCTGTTCAGCAGTGGAACTCTCTGCCCCAGAGTGTGGTGGAGGCTCCTTCTCTGAAAGCTTTTAAACAGAGGCTGGATGGCCATCTGTTGGGGGTGCTTTGAATGCAATTTTCCTGCTTCTTGACAGGGGGTTGGACTGGATGGCCCATGAGGTCTCTTCCAACTCTATGATTCTATGATATTTGGAGTAGAACCTATTAGGCAAAAAATAGAAGCAATTACAAATTGATTTTAATAGAGGGCTCTAATTGAAGATTGGGATAGGGCAAGTTTCACATTTAATAACCACTTTCTTTGCATGCTCCAGTGATATTAAGAACATATTTATTTATTTATTTATTTATTTATTTATTTATTTTTGCAGGGAAACCCAGGTAGTGATGGTGCTCCAGGCCGTGATGGTGCTCCTGGCTACAAGGTAATTCTGTTCATCCTTCTACAAACAGAGAGGATTCTGTCTTCACAAGCCTGTTCCTTTATACTTGTTTTGGTCATTATTTCATTTATCTTTCACATTCCTCTTTTTCAGGGTGAACGTGGTGCTCCTGGCAGCCCTGGCCCCCATGGTGCTCTTGGTGCTCCTGGTCCTCATGGTTCTGTTGGTCCTGTTGGCAAAACTGGAAACCGTGGTGAACCTGTATGTGACTTTCATCCATCCTGTAAAAACAAATGTGCCCCTAAATAAGACAGATGTAAACTATGCGAGTCAGATTATAGTGCTTGTTGTAGTGGTTGTTTTGGTCACCTCTAGGAAGATCTTGACAGTGGGTTTTGAGTTTATCTGTTTTTTACTTCCTGTGATTTCGGATCTGATTGTTGTTGGGTTGGAAGCTCCAGAATAGTGCATGTACAACCTACAACAAAACATCATGTGGTTGACCCACATCCTCTTCCAAGACATTCATTCAATTCTCCTTCCCCTCTCCTTCCCCACTTTTTCACCTTACAGGTTCTTAGTATTTCATAACTATTGAGCGAAGTGGGTAACCAGGGGGCTGTTTTGAGGATTCTTTCTTAGTTGTTGTTTTTTTCTTTTATTCTTGAAGGCTTTTTGTATTTTTGCAAACTGTGGGGTTTATCAATGATTGGTGAAACCTCCCTCTGATTTTTCAGTGCCATAATGTTGGCTACTGTGATGTTGTCATTAATCAATTCAACTTCCTATTAGGATGTGTGGTGATTTTGTAGTAATGCTGAAGCCTATGAGCTTATTGGATTGGGAAGGAAGAAAGAGAGAGGAAGAGTAATGGTGATATTTTTCCATTGCTAATCAGTGTAACAGAAAGAAGAAAAATCTCTATTTCTTACAGCTTTTTTGGTCGATGTGGAAATGCATGCTACCAGAACACTTTATGTGTCAATAGTGGAGACTGCAACTTGATGAGAAAGCTAATATATCAATCCATGATAGTGACCTGGGATTTGTACCATCACATTGATTGATTTCATTGGGAAAAATCAATTTACAACCAATGCCTTCTGAAGGAAAAAAATACATATACTGTATATTATTTCACTCTGATGAATGGCTTTGAGCTCAAGGTTGGAAAATGTTACCCTTTTGGACTATAGATCCCAGAATGTCCATTGGTAATGCTAAATGGAAGTTTCCAGGAATTATGGTCTGAAAACGCAACTTTTCCAAACTCTACTTTGGCTCTCATGTCACGCACAGGGGAATCATATATGTAAATGCCTCAAGCTTTTTAGAAATTGCTTTTATTTGCACTCCTCAAAGTCAAACCTTTGCATCCATGCCTCTGGCCCCACTGTAAGATGCACAAGCTTCTTGCAGTTGACACGTGTATAAAGCTATCTGTAAGGGAAAAATAAAGGTTTTACTTTGATCAGCACAAAGAATCACATGAAAGTTAATACAAGCATATCAAGTTGCTCATATATCATTACGTTTTTAGACAAGGAAGAGAGTTATGTCATCATTGCATACAATGAGTGGTTTCTCTGCTTTGCTTCTATTTCAGGGTCCTGTTGGTCCTGTTGGTTCTACTGGCCCTGCTGGTGCAAGAGGTCTCGCTGTAAGTCTAGTTTCTGATTTACTTCTGTTCTTATGTCAAGTCTTTGTGTCTTGTGTTGGGAGAAGAGCAGAGCGTGAAATAAATAAATATATAAAATAAGTAAATTATGTCTTTTATTAAGGATAGCAGGAGCCCCCGGTGGCGTAGTGGGTTAAACCTTTGTGCCAGCAGAACCGAAGACTGACAGGTAGTAGGTTCGAATCTGGGGAGAGCGTGGGTGAGCTCCCTCTATCAGCTCCAGCTCTCCATGTGGGGACCTAAGAGAAGCCTCCCACAAGGGTGGTAAAACATCAAAACATCCGGGCATCTCCTGGGCAATGTCCTTGGAGACGGCCAATTCTCAAGTCACTCCTGATATATATATATTAAGGATAGCTCTTCCAGAAATAGTGATGGTCTGGATTTTTGAAATTACTAAGAAGAATGAGTTAAATATGAAGCAATGATGTAGAATATGGCAGTTGTTCTTTTCCCTTGAGTGAACTTGTAATGGGATCAAGATTTGTATAAAATGCTTCACGCAACTACTTTTTCTCATATAGTTGGTAGAATAACTTGTGAGTTATTTATGGGGGGAAAGATCAAAGAAAGCAAGAGTCGGGCACAATCATTTTGAAACACAACTTCATAAAGAAGTTAGTAGTTCTGAAAACTGTTTGGTCCACTCCTTGCTAGAAAGGTGTGTGATCAAAGGAATTTGACCAAGAAATAAACAAAATGATATTTCTCAAACAGTTCTTATCCCTTTGAGTCTCTGCTCTTAATCAATAGGACAAAGACAGATCTGTTTTTGAACAGTTTGAGACTAACCCTGGGACTGAGTTATCTGAAAACCTTGCCCTTTTAACTTATCTTTTGGTTCCTTACACAGGGTCCACAAGGACCACGTGGTGAGAAAGGTACTCCTGGTGACAAGGGACCTAGAGGTCTGCCTGGGTTGAAAGGACACAATGGACTTCAGGGGCTTCCTGGTATTGCTGTAAGTGTATCATTGCTATCTTGACTCTCACTTTTTTAAAGGAAAGCAAGAGATAAATCCAGTAAAAAAGAAATATATTAACAAGGCAACAAGATTACTCATGACAATGGACAGAAATGTCACAGTGCCCAGTTTAATCTATCACAGGTCCCAAAAGAATTTTTGGACTAGATCCTGTGAAGGAGATCCCTTCATAAATGTGAAGGAGTTCCCTTCAAAAATGTCAATTTCATGGAAATAAACAAAAAAAAAATAGCCTTAAACTAAACTGCATGTGAAATCCTTCAGTTTAAGATTCTCTGACCACTTCCAGAATACCCTATTTATTTCCATCTCATCATTATTAGTTTTTCACAGACATACCTGTCCAAATTATTAATCAGTATTCCATGACCAGATTTGAAATTCGAAATCCCTCTCACATTGACATGTCCCTAATTATGCATGGGGGGTGGGGGCAGGGTGAGAGGTTACTTCTGTAAACTTTGTATTATTCCTAAGGCTACTAGTGATATAGGATACAGGAGCCTTAAAACACAGGTGCTTTGTATTGGATCAGGCTATACTTTCAATCTGACTGGTGGTGACAAAAAAAGATCTCAGGTAGATATCTTTTCTGAGATGCTTTTTAGTTCCAAATAATTTTCATAAATAATTTTCAAAAACAGACATACTTCCAAGCTAAACCACTTCAAAGCTAAATCTGAAGCTAATCTGGAACTTTCAAGATTTACTAATTTGGGAAAGGTACTCAGTCATGTACCTTTGTCCTCAATTTTACTTGTTTCTTTGGGCAGGGGCCTCCTAAAACCAGTGGGGTTTTGAAAATGTATTTTTGGTTAAAATAAACTCTCCATAATATTTCTCTACAGGCATTCATGAATTGTACAAGGAAAATTGTTCTGCAAGTAAGCAGGGGCTATTATTTACTGTTTCTCTTTTTATTTAATAGGGTCATCATGGTGATCAAGGTTCACCTGGTGCTACTGGACCTGCTGGCCCAAGGGTATGTCTACTTTATGCTCTCTCTGCTTGTATGGGATATTGAACTATTCTACTGTTCAATTGTCTTTTTCTTTTCTTTAATTGTACTGTTCTGAGATGTGGATATTTTCCCCACTCCTGTTTTAGGGTCCTGCTGGTCCTTCTGGTCCTGCTGGGAAAGATGGTCGTAATGGTTTGCCTGGACCTGTTGGGCCTGCTGGTGTTCGTGGATCTCAGGGTAGCCAAGGACCTTCTGTAAGTATGAGTTTGAATCCTGACAGTATGTATTGAAACAATTAAATTTAATATGAACATTGATTGTTTATGCACAATTATTAATAAGCCACTTTAGATACAGCAGCAATTACTCCCACATAAGTGTATCATAGGAGCAAATCCCATGAAATGCAGGATGGGTTACCTCTGAACTCATATTCATTAGATTGCAGCATTATTGTATTTCATTTTAGGACATCTCATTTTATTAAGGCTGCAATCCTAAATGTGCTTACTATTACAAAATAAATACGGTTCAATTCACTTAGTTCTGAGCAAATATTCATAAGACTGCACTGTGAATCTTTGATGTAATATTTGTCATATCAACCCTACCATCTAGCTTCCACTCTTCCCAACATTTGCTCACCATAAATGCCATCAAAACAGCTTTGAGGATATTGATCATTCAATTTTAAGCATTAAAAAAAACAAGGCAAATAATGTAGCTAGCCTTCATGTAAAAAAGCTATACAGTTTTCTACTAAATTATTCCTGAAAATAATAATCTTGAGACAGATTTTTGTATTTTAAAAATCAGTCCCTGATTAGTGGGTTCTTCATTGTATCTTATATCTGCTGCAGTTACCTAAAATGGCATTAGTCCTTGTTATCTTGAACTTAAATAGAACTAAGGTTTAAGATGTTCACATAGACACAGATGTTCCAATAGAATTCTACATAACCAAAGGGAACGTGATTCACTCACATGCCTATTCATTTCTCCCACTTTTGAACACTTTTAGGGCCCACCAGGATCACCTGGTCTTCCTGGCCCACCTGGTGTCAATGGTGGTGGCTACGAAATTGGCTATGACATGGAATACTACCGGGCAGATCAGCCTTCTCTTAGACCCAAGGACTATGAAGTTGATGCCACTCTGAAATCTTTGAACAACCAAATTGAGACCCTCCTGACCCCAGAAGGCTCCAGAAAGAACCCAGCTCGCACTTGCCGCGACTTGAGACTCAGCCACCCTGATTGGACCAGTGGTACGTTGCTGCTAGATGCTTGACTGGGGCCTCATTCATTATTTTCTTCAGTTGTCAGGATAGTGTTGGCCCTGTGCTGGACACAATGATTTATTCCTGTTAATGTGTGTGTGTTCTATGTGTGCAAACCTCTCTCTTTGGGAGTTATCCCATGATGGGATGAGTAAGATCACACCCTGATCTTCTTTTTTTCCTTTTGAGACTCCACTTCTATAAAAGCAAGGAAGTAAATACACAATTTACAAAATCATCTAAGCTGGTCTTTTCACTTTTCTGTCAGCTCTGTGGATGTGTAAGCGAAAGAAATAGATGATGGTTCAGATTTTTCTACCTATATAACAAAATCTCTGACGTGTTTTGCTAACTTAGCACATGTAGATGGCAAAAAGTGACTAACAAATAAGCTCATTTCATATTTAAGGTAACTAACAAATAACGATTTATTAATTTATTTCTTTAAAAATCTCCTGAACAACTTCCCTTTCTCATTTCCAATAGTTTATTCTTTGTCGCTTTATCACAATGGACTATGTTTCAAAAGTAATCCTAACAGGACAAAATCAACAATCATGGCAAAAATTCATTATTTCCATGAAATTATCTAGACTTAGAACATAACCAGAATAATGTGAAATCCAACAGATAAAACAAGCAACCCAAAGATAGTCTAAAGAAGTGGATCCCCAGGTGTTAACCTGTGGGTCCCCAGGTGTTTTGACCTACAACTCCCAGAAATCCCAGCCACTTTACCAGCTGTTAGGATTTCTAGGAGTTGAAGGCCAAAACATCTGGGGACCCACAGATTGAGAACCACTGGTCTACAGGGCCACAACATTCTGGCATACATATACATCAAAACTGTATGCCAACCGTCTTCATTTTCTGCCATCTGTATCAAAAAGATTAAAACAATTATTATAACTTATTAATATAAAGTTATCCCTCCCCCCAGGAATTTATGAGTTCGAAGCTATATATATCTAAATTCTATTCCTATGACTGAATATGAATGCTTGATATGAAGCTATAGCCAATCTTATGACTTTCTAAAATTGCAGGATTCTACTGGATTGATCCTAACCAAGGTTGTACTATGGATGCCATTAGAGTGCATTGTGACTTTGTCACTGGTGAGACCTGCATTCATGCCAATTCAGAAAGCATCCCATCTAAGAACTGGTACAATACCAAGAACTCTGAGAAGAAACCCATATGGCTTGGAGAAACTATCAATGGTGGTACTCAGGTGAGTATTCAAGAAGTGCAGATGTTCTCATAAAGATTTAAAACCTTGTGGTCATATTTTTTCAATGATTCTGAAATTCACACATATTTTGTAAAACTAAGTGTTTTTAGTTTTAATCCACATTACGTTATTGCACTATGAATGCATTATTTCTACTGGTGGCAAGTATATCTAGAAAATCATGCATTACTTGGTGTATGAGAGATTCGTTCATTTAAAAAAATCTACTCTGTCTTCCTTGAGAACCATTCACATGCCTGGTGCAATCTGAACTTCAATTGGTTGCTTTGTGTTGTGGAATGTTTAGTAAATTAATATGGAATGAGACTATCTTTGAATAGTTTTGTCCTAAAAGTATCGGCTACGTATAATGCAACCTGAATTATTTATTCAGAAAGCCATGATTCTCCACATTAGAATTGCCTTCAAATGCCAATATGTGTCAATTTCATGTACTGGGATGCATTAATCGTGTGATTTTAACTAACCGCTCTTCTGTTTTTAGTTTGAGTACAATGAGGAAGGTGTGACTCCCAAGGACATGGCCACTCAACTTGCCTTCATGCGGCTATTGGCTAACCATGCTTCCCAGAACATCACTTATCATTGCAAGAACAGTGTTGCTTACATGGATGATGAGACAGGCAACCTTAAGAAGGCAGTGATACTGCAGGGATCCAATGATGTTGAACTTCGAGCTGAAGGGAACAGCAGGTTCACTTTCAGTGTTCTTGAAGATGGCTGCTCTGTAAGTATCAGTTCCTTATTCTTACTTACATTATTTATGACTATTAGGCCCCTTCTATGCAGCTATAATTACTTTGAAAGAATCATTTAGAGTAGATTAATTTACAACAAGCTAATTTGTGACCCTCCAGCTGTTGTCGAGCTCCAGTTTCTATCACTCTAGCCAGTGGTGAAGTATGATGGAAATAATAGTTCCATCAACATCTGGAGGCCCAAAGGTTCTCCATTCCTGATTAACAGCACAATACTATACTCTCTACTAGGAAATAAACACCATTCCGCCTGAACTGAGTTATTGTTACGGTGCATGTACAATGTAGAATTAATGAAATTTGATTGCTTTAACTTCCATGGCTCAATTCTATGGAATTATGGGAGTTGAAGGCCTTTAACCTTCTCTGCCAAAGAGTGCTGGTGCCTTACCAAACCAAAAATGCTAGGATTCCATAGCGCTGAACTATGGTAGTTACAGAGGTTTCAAACTGTATTAATTCTACAGTGAAGGTACATCCCTACTTTGTATAGAATTATAGTCTGAGTTTACACATGGAAGATAAGCATATAAGCCTTGGGAAATCAGCATTATTAAAAGGTCTTTAAGTGGGACAACTTTTATTTATTCTGGATAGCTAATTTTACTTGGCCTAGAGTCATCTCAACTTGCCCCTTGAAGTTTATTATAATTGAGCTGCCCCTAGAACAGACTTCTTCAACCTGTGGCCCTCCAGGTGTTTTTGACTTCAGCTCCCAGGATTCCTGACCATTGAACAAGCTGGGTAGGGCTTCTGGGAGTGGGAGGCACCAACACCTGGAGGGCCACAAGTTGAAGAAGCCTTCCCTAGAACATATGCTGCTGTGTTACATAAGTAGACTCTTATCTAAATTAAGGAACAAATTTTCAGATAAATCAGACTGAAATGTCAATAGAGCATGAGTGTTAATTGTGACAGCTGCCCCAAAAGCCTGGCAATGGTGCTACAGAAAGGGTGAGGACATTTGTGGGACCAAATTACAGCTAGAGATCTCTGGCTGACTGGGATATGCAAAATGTGTACAACTGCAAGTATGTAAGCTATAGAGCTTGGAGACATTACTTTTTGAGCTACAGCTATCAGAATTTTCCAACCAACGTGGTCACTGGTCGTGCTAGCTGGAGATCTGGGGTGTTAAAATAAAAAAGTAACCTTGACAAGCTTATGTGAAGTGGGACTGTTTGATCCCTGGTAACAATATTTCTTCAATTCCTTAAAAGACTGCTCTAACTCTATTCATTGTTACTATCTTCCAGAAAAAGACCAACGAATGGGGCAAAACAGTTATTGAATACAGAACAA